>NC_056745.1:355858633-355986133 GCF_019279795.1 Protopterus annectens
TGTGTGACCTCCAAGGGCTGTGCACATGAATTGACCTTGCAATCATGCACAGTTGGGGGATATTTGTAGGGCAGAGTGACCAAATACTGGCAAATGCAGGTGGCCCATGCTAGTATATCCCTTCCAGGAATAATGACTGCTGTAGTACACTTAGTTGGTGCAACAAACCATCATGATAAGGGTGTGCACACATATGCACCCACAAACTGTATGCATCTCAATCAGCATCCGCACAACTAACACATTTGTTTGATACTACATATGCTTGCTAAGGTCATATGTCACATATCAGGTTCGTGTAATGTTAACATATGCAGTAATGTGGCCCCATGACATATCAGTGAAGAGGGTGCCATGTCAATAAGGGTGTGTACACTCCTCATAGCCACAGTAAGGTTTGAAGGTTGTCAGTGTAATTTTATTTTATTGGCCATACATGCACCGCTCATGATGAGATCTGTAAATTAGACATCATTCATTCACAAATGACATCTCTCCATATATCATCCCAGGCATGTGATGGACAAACACATAGGCTGTGAGCAGCAGAGCAAACATAACTGACACACATATACACATTCAGCAATGGTGTGTACACCTGTGAGATATGGTGCACAGTACATGCCAGGGTGCTGAACAGGTGTGTGTGTGTGTGTGTGTGTGTGTGTGTGTGTGTGTGTGTGTGTGTGTGTGTGTGTGTGTGTGTGTGTGCGCGCGTGTGTGTGTGTACTGTTAAGCAATGATGTACAGGTCTTAAAGTGAATTTCTTGTTTTCCCCTCACAGGTGGCGAGGTTGTTCAGGGTCTCTTCTGCAGGTAATCTGATGGTATCCATACAGACACTAATAATGGTGATAGGTGTGTTGAGGCACAGGTGGGGTTGTCAGGAGCTGAAGCTGCACCATCGTTTGACATTCCACTGTTATCCACCCCATCCCCACACACAGTCACATCATCTATACATATCCCATCACCAGTGGCCATAGCTGAGGGGCAGTTGGCAGTTGGTGGTATGGGACAGGACAATTTGGTATCTATGGCACATGTGTCTGGACACAGCAGCCATAGCCAGATGTCTGGTGGAGTATCACATAGGCAGATGTAAAGGGGTGCTCATAGAAGGGCTGCTGGTCATCATGCCCCTGGCAGAGTTGCCACATCTGGTGCCAACAGGCGCATGTTTCAGGCCATCATGGAGGTGCAGGCACGTATGGAACAGTACACCAGACAGGGTGTGAGGCTGCAGAGGGCTACTCATTCAGCTGTTATTGACAAAATCTGTGATCTTGCAGATGCCCACCATTATTTTGCAGAGGTCATGGATAGATGGTTGGGTGAGATGGTGGGAATCGTCAACCATGGAATGTCTGTGCTCGAGCATATGTGGGAGTAGTGTGACGGCCATTTAGATGTAGGCCAGCTATACCAACAGCTGAAGGTTGACATGGACATGCCAGAAGTCAGAGCCACTCCCATAGTAGCAGTACCAGCCCTGGCACTGCAGGGGGGAGCTGTCCACATCACAAGACGGCAAGCCACATGCACATGGCCCTGGCCACTCCCAAGCGGGACCTGAATCCAGCGGACATATGTCATCATCAGGGGAGAGTACCATATCTTGCCTTGTACCTGGTGGTGCCCAGGAAACCCCTGGCAGGCACAGTTCTCGTGTCCATGGCCAGAGATGGTGAACTGCACACCCTGACAGGTACGATCTGCAGCTGTCCAACAAACCCCTGAAACTCCTGTATAGGGCATCCACATGGCAGAACTGTGTGCATGCATACACACACACACACACACATGCACACATGCACACACACACACACACACACACACACACACACACACACACACACACACACACACACACACACACACACACACACACACACACACACAGCTAGGGCAACCCCATACCTACACACATCGCATCAAAACATTCCAATTAATAATTAAACCCCCTCACACACACACATGATGTCAAATGTATGGCTCAACCTAGGTCTCTGGCAAGCCAGCAACACACCCTGTGCATATGATGACACCTGTGCCACATCCTTGTCATCCATAACATCGATGCAGGGACAGGCTAATATGATTCTGATGCACAGGGTGACTGTACTACTGTGTACCAATGTAATGCTGTGTAACATGTTGTCAGCAGTAAACTTTAATGCTTACATGTCAGGAAGTGTAGCTGTCCAGCCATGGTGCATTATAGCTGTTATTAACACTGAGTGATTGTGGTCTCCATAATGTATTCCATTTGTGTTGTAGGTGTCCATGTTGCAGCAGGATGTTGGTCTGCTGTTGTTTCCTACAAGGGGTATGGCACCTTGGCTGTGCCATATCCTGGGTACAGGTGCACACATGCCACACGGCTGTATAATAGTTACTGCATGTGCCACATGGCTGATAGGTCTGGGGTGTATATAGGTGAGTGCATGGTGGCTGATGTCAGCAGCCCTTCTACATTGGACAATGGTAAGTGTACTGGGTGGTACACACCACATGTTTGTGTATAACCCACACAGAGGCTTTGGTGTTGATGCAACACAAAGAGAATACTGTACACATGGATGTATGTACTTGTGCAAGGAACCCATTTTAGCCTATGTAATTCCATCAAGACAGAACAGGCACAACAACACATTGGGTAATACGTAGTCTGCTAGTTTAATGTCATTGACAATGGTACTGGCAGGGTATATGTCACCTTCTCCAATGTAGCGCAATCCTTAACTTGGTAGACATAGGTGTGCTGGTTTGGGTGGCACAGCCCTACCCTTTGGAGGGTGTGAGGTGCTGTAGAACCACAGATAGTGTGATCGATAACTCCTTAACCTGTTAACATGAACTGTACAGTATTACAGCCAGCTAAGCAGGGGATACACTCAACAGTAACTGCAATGATGGTGGCTGTGTCCACAAGAGCTGCACCCAGCTATATATACCAACTCCAGTATCGCTGTACACCTATACAGTAGGGAAGAGGGTATTTACACATCTACCACTAGTTTTGATGGAATGTATTTCCACAGGATGATACCTGTGAAATGTTAGCATTTGCTAGGCATTTCTCGGACAGATGACCTCCTGGGACATGTATATTTTCCAAAAAGAAGTAGATTCCTTCACATTCACACACACTCTGACCTGGCAATACTGGGACTAGAACCCCTACCTAGGTATGTAGTGCTACAGATGTGTATGGCCTTAATCGTACACACCAGACAGCATTTAAGAAGAGGTGTGATCCAGGTTGTATGTTACATGAAGAACATCCCCAGGCCCTGTACAGTATGGTAATGGGGGATGTACTGGCTGTTTATGGACAATACATAGTGTGACATACTGTCATATACACATTGACAAACATATAACAGTCATACACACACCTGAGAGACCTGGGCTTATCAGTGCTAACTACCTTGTCAGCGTGTTTATTCTGTTACATATAAGTTGCACATAGCGCATGCATCACTGGTCTGGATAGTGTTATCAGTTACCTGTATGGCTGATGGTGACAGTGGTCCCCATACAGTGGAACATGGGATATGTACTGGGGGTACCATGGTGTAAAGACTGTATACCCAGCACCCACACCCCACAGTGGATATTGTATGCACTGACCCCCATAATAATACTCTGACATACTCACCATCACACATTGACCAGGACTGCAATACAACCCCTTGTCTATCCCAAGAGTGCTACTACAGGGATATACATCTAATGCACATGCCACAGGGATAGTAGGGTGATGCATTGTCATGGCTCTCCTATGGTCAGCAACATCACTATCCCTAATACTGTGTGGCAAGGTGTATTGTATTAGGAGAATGTGGCCTCAGAATGCTGTATCCTACAAATATAGACACTTGCACACATACACACACTTGCCAGAACTCAGAGGGTATCCCATGCCTATCAACCCATTTGTACAACACTCTTCTCCACATCTATATATGTGTATGTTTGACTTATTATAGTGTGGTGTCCTTGGATATATGTGTGTACTCCTATCCGATGTGTGTGTGTGCAAAGCATGACTGGTGTGCAATGTGGAGTGTGTGGACAGACATCTGTAACTGACAGATATGTATAGTCCACTGTTGTTGCCAGACATGGGCTTCATTTCTGTAAGTGTGGGAGCATGTGCAGTATGATCTTTCAGTATTTTGTTGTCAAACATGGGCTGCATTTCTCTATGTGTGGGAGCATGCCCAGTATGACCTTCTGTATTGAATGTG
Organism: Protopterus annectens; assembly: GCF_019279795.1. Classification (NCBI taxonomy): domain Eukaryota; kingdom Metazoa; phylum Chordata; order Ceratodontiformes; family Protopteridae; genus Protopterus; species Protopterus annectens. Next base: position 355,862,889 of record NC_056745.1, read on the forward strand.
TGAATCCATTCCAGGTAGGTTGTACTCCAGTGCAGGCATTTGCATTCTACACCTACAGTAGCAACCTGTTTCTGCAGGATATTTGTAGATCAGTTGATAATATGGGGTCACAATGGGCAAAGGATAGTGGGATACTGTAAATAATTGTGTCTGTGCTGCTTCTGCTACATGGTTTTGGTGTTAGCAGAGATATTCAGACATATGTACTGTTTTACACTGTGATGTTTTATGTCATCAACTATTGACAGGTATACATATTTGTTTGCAGTAATTTCCTGGGGAATACAAGATGAATGAAGCTGTGTCCAGTATTGTGGTCTGCAGCTAACATATGCTTGCACAATCATGCCATTCTGAAGGGGGAGATGCAGACACTTGCTTACGGGTATGTGTAATGGTTCAGCACCTGGGTACCGTGGTGGGTGAGGATCCCCTGCTTGTACATGTATCGACGTGTCAAAATGGCCATATCCTGCTGTGGCCATACCTCACAGCTGTACAGATTCACACAGATTACCCGAAGGCAGGGCTCATATTTCTGGTTATTACACCTTCACATTGCGGTTTATGAGCAGGTTTGTAGCCACCCATTCCTGTGTTTGCAGGCAGGGATAGTATGTGCACACATCTGAGTTTCAGACTTCACACACTCCATGGCGTCCATACTTCTATCCCCTTCCCGTTATTCTATCCTCTTCCAAACATTATGCAAACAATATCTAATAAGTATCCCCATAGTTATCACTTCATCCCAGCAGTATTTAGGGGTTGGTCCACAGTTCATGCAGTAGGACATGGTGGACATACTACTAGGATTTGTTGATATGACCTTGCATTTGTGTTCTGTGAACTGTGTTATGTTGTTATTTGGGAGTCCATGAGATAACATACATTGGCAGTACGAGTGAGACACAGGCCTTTGACAGAGGACTGTAGGGAATATGGTAGTGATGCAGGCCATCTGTAGCAGGCCAGTGCATTGTGTCACTCCTACAGTCCCAGGCTTCAAGCCACTGTATTCCCCTGGGGTGACAGGGTAGGTGTGAAAGGTGTTAGTGTCAATTGTTTCTGTCGTTATTGATCCATTGGTGTGGATGCTGGCAGGATGCTGCTTACAGCTAGAGACACACCTGCATAGGACACCTCTTCAGCATGCTGCATTCTGTGGCTATTGCCATACAGAGGTGGGGGTCATATTGTACTCATTCCCAATGGCAGAGATATGACCTGTGAGATACCTCTGGCTGATGGTGGGGTGAGATGAATGCATGTGTGCTATGGAAGCTACTTGCAGCTGACTCATAGATATATGTGGGGCATTCCACTTATGCTGGCTTGTGCAGGGACATCAGCGGTTTCTCAGTACATCATACCTGTGCTTTTTGTGGTCTGCCAGTGTTTGGCTAGACTACATCAGTACTGGATACTACACAGCCAACTAATGTGCTGCTAACCTGTATGTACAATTCCAAAGGTGTGTCCCTTTCGCAGTAATATTTTATACACTCTCTGTCTAGGGTACTTTCACCTGTGTTCTGTTTGTATGTCTGTGCCCACATTCATGACATGTCCATCTTTCAGATGGTGACAGATATTACATCTGAACAATTAGTATGGATTACTGCTGGATTGTGTCTTGCTGGGATGCATTGTGTTTGGCACTGCAGTTGTGAGAACTTGGCCCTGTCATCAACAGTACTTACTAGCCATTGGCCACCAGGACACACTCCTCCATGCCTACATGGTGACCACTCTTACACAATATACAGCACACAACAACCTAACGCACAGAGCCCTGCATATTGTACATGTGCAACAATCTATCCTGCTACTTTGGTCAGCTCAGATAATCTGTACTCCACTGTTATTATACCCACACATACATGTTACATTTCTACATAGGATTGGGGGGGGGGGCACATCTGACAACTGTAAACATTTGCTATGACTGTACTGGTATTTCAGGTACTCTGTTGGCTTCCATTTCATTCTGTATTCTGACCTATCAAGCAGACTAGAGGCATATCAGTGTAGTATAGTTCTTAGGTTTTATTGACCTACATTTCAGTTTTAGACTTCTTACCCTTTAGAATTAACACCCCACTGCCTGACCTGTTGAAGTCTGTCTGTGTAGGTCTGGAGGGGTGGTGTTCTCCATAGCCATCAATCAGAGGCCTTAGCACAGCCTTTCTTTGTGTTTGTCTACACCTGTCCTGCTGGCTGAGACTATGGTTGGGTATGTGAGCCTCACTGACATGCATGTGTGTGCATCCTATGGACACACATTTGGCCCACCACATGTCCTGCAGTGGGTTTTGTCACCTTGTCTAGTACTGCCTACTATGTTGACACCAGTATTGCTGTTGATGTAGGTGTCTACTATCTGCTGCCATCCCATTCAGCCACCCAATTCCCTTACATGCTCACATCCATACCATAGATACAGGTAGCAGAAGATAATACTACATTCAGCAATTGATAGTGAGAGTGTCTTACCTTGTGGCTGTGCCAGTATTGAGGATGGTGCTTGAGGGCTGACTATGTCAGATGCACATAATACACTCCCTATACATGGTTAAGCACAGGTAGTGTCATAGTTGACATCCCTTTCACTGTATGTGTGAGTCAGAGAGAGGTGCCATTCCCTGGGTTCCTACCATGTCAGTGTATGTGCAATGCATTGCCTCTTTGTCAAGGCCTGGGCATACTGGGCATGCCTCCTTCTGCCTACAGGGGCAGGCTCAGGTTGTTCCTCCTCTGAGTCACTCTGTGCCTGTGCTGGCTTTGGCAATGGTGAGGGGCTGTATGACCCTACCCCATGTTGTTCTCTAGGGAAAAAAAATGCTGTTCTGTATGTTCAATGTTTTAAATTTTAGATTAGTAGGGTCCGATATTAAAGCACTCAAAATTTTGAAAGTTCGGTGTTCTAATATAGACCCTGTCTCTCCCTTACTAAATAAAGAAATGTTATTGTTTTTCATTTGGGGTCCTTTTCATCAATCCTTCCTGCAGCATTGTAGAGTACAAATATATTTTGTTAATTATACCTTTTTTAATTAATCTTTAGGCTACCTTGCATTGCTAGTTTGGGTGGTAATTGTTCATCACATCCATGATTTATAGGAAGAGAATCTCTTCTAATCTCTATACTTTCTGAAGCAGTTCTCTCTTTACAAGACTTTTTTATGTTTTCTTTAACTTATGTCTGTGATTTCAGAAAACATATTTAGTGTACTCGTTATATTTTTCCCAAAAGAAAAATAATGCCTTATACACTGTGCATGAAGATTTGTAATGTTACAAAATCATCTAACACTCAGACATATCCTAAATCAATCATTTGTTACTGTACAGTATATAGACTTTGGAGATCAGAATTATATCAGAAGGTTAAGATAAGCCTTGCCCTTTCTGCTCAAGAGGTTCAGCTTGGTTGGCCTGTTATTTTCTCTTTTTGCTACAACAACTTTCTGCTTCTTTGATCACTCTGGTAGTTGAGTTATGACAAATGGCAATTCATTTTCCTGAGACATTTCTGCCTTTATGTATAATACCTGTGTCTTAAACAAAGTAGGATTAATCTTGTAATATAAAAAATAGATTTAATACAGATATGTAGATAAATGTAGAAAGATGGGCCAGTTCATTTAGTTGCATGCCGGGGTGCATATGCAACATTATAGATAATATTTAAAGCCTCACAGTTCTTATATTTCATAATAGAATTCAGTTTACACTAACAAACAGTATACTAAAGCCTGAAAAATGATAACTGTCAGATTTCACAGAAGAATGTTATGAAGAATTAGTATAGTTAATAAAATGTCTGCCATAAAATAGCACTTGATGAGCCTTTAAACCCAAAAATAGGCAGATTGTGCACTTTTTATACTAGTCAGATGAACCAGGGCCTTAATCTCCAGTAACCATGAAAAACAAAAATGCACTGGATGCATACAGATAGCTTTTAAAGCCGTCACACACTTTGTGTTGCCAGACAAGCATCAAAAATACTTTGCAGACTAAAGTGACAAACAACATTTAAATTTATTGGTTGATAGGTGATGCACTGTTTTTCACCACAATTTCATTTGTGTTCTAGAACAAGGTATTTGAAACTTTTAAAGCCATTCAACACTTTGCACTTCTACATTTTTTTAATTTATATTAGAATGTCACATCTATCCCCCCACCATAATTTACAAAGAAATATGATTTGGTTGCTGATCATAGCAGTTTCTTAATATTCTTTTAAAACCGATTGAATGAAAAGACCTCTCAGCTTTGCTCTCCGGGTGAATTTCTTCAATCAATTTCTAAAATCCATCTAGGGTCACTATACAATAAACAATAGCTTGTAGCAAATATTAAGTACAAATTTGATAGTAAACAAATATTGAAAATTGACACAGTTCATATAATTCAAACATCATTTAAAAGGACAATGTGTGTATATTATATAATATGACTTACCCATTAATTACCAGCAGAACATATTGTCTGGGAAGGTTTTTGAAACATACATAGTTCTGAAACTCTGAGTCTTGGCTTCAGGAAAAAATAATCAGTCATTTGGTAATCAGATAGATTAGTTAACCTTATGGGATTTTACACTTCTCATCCAGGTCAGAGGCAAATGACAGAAAATGAAATGCACATTTTTTATAGCGCAAATATAGTTTAAATATTTTAAAAAGTTGTTTAGAAAATTCCACTGGGGTTTATTAACTCTGACTGAATTCCTATGGCAGGTGTTAGTTGTTATTGCCTGTATTTATTTGCTTACTTATTTAGTTCTAAAAATGCATTGATATGTTTAAATACTACATTGAGTAAAATTTTAAATGTCAGGAGGGTTCAAGTAATTATTTCAAGTATACCTACTCCACTGGAAATGCCCAATGAGGCAACTTATAAAATTCACATTTCACAATGTAGTGGGAAGAATCAGCGAGCAGGAAATGAGACACTCTTATTCAACAGCCACACATTATACAAACTGAAAATCATTCTAGCATCCTATTCTTCTTAATGCACTATTCCTGCATTATTCCATGGAAACCTTGACTGGGTATAGGTATCATACAGCTTACCCATGGTTGGCATGGTTTGATCACAACACTGAAGCCTGAATAGTTAAACAAAGGCAACCATGGATTATACCAACATTCATGAGGGGATTATTGCTATTACGTAACAACTTTATTTTAGAATTGCTTGCATTTCTTAAACAATTTCATTGTATGATGACACATTGCTGTTCTTCTGTCTCTTGTGGTCCATAGTGATGTATGGCACCTTCACCCACACGTTTGCACAGTGCATCAGTCCGGTGCAAGAGCTGATGGAGAAAAGAGTAGTCTGTCTCTGTCAGTCTGCTTGTCTCTCTTTCTCCTCTCTCTCTCTCTCGTGCTTTTTTGTTATATATTCAAATATTGCCAGACAGTATTGGCTCCATTACTCAAGAATTATGGACAAAGCAAAAATAGTGTTGGGAAAAAAGACCAAAATCAGGAATCATTTTTAATTATTAGTTTAAGTTACTTAAAAAATTAACAGAACAACAGGTTTTTGCATCAGCATGCATTCTATGATGAAGAAGAGGTACAAAACTTTAATGTTTGCCATTACTGACTGGCAAAAATCCTCAGTGATTTACCAGAACATCAAAAATTTTATAAGGGACAGGGAAATATACAATGGCAGCTGGTGACTTCAAATCAAAGTGGGGCTGCAGGAGACAGCTGAATGGGTGGGTCCAATGGGAAGGGGTGTGGCCAACTAGAAAGGGGCAGGGCTATGATCAAAACCACAATAACTGGAACTTTAATTAAATATGCTGCCCTGAGTGCCAAACCATCATTATGAGAGTCAAATCAAGACAAAATGAAGTGTAGAAGACAAAAAGCATTTCAGTGCATTGACTACATGACAGCTTACTTAATATCTAGATGGAAACAAAAAGGTTGTGAGGCATGAAAAAATAAATTACTTTTTAAATACATTACTGGAATGCCAATCAAAATCAAGTATAAAAAAAAAAAACAAGCAGCACTCAACTCAAACTACTTCTCCTTGCACTGCAGTTCTAATTATAATTTATATTCAGCTTTATAAGAGTACCAAGTAACATGCTGAAAGTAGCAATCTCTGTGATACCCCCACTTGTAAAAATGTTTCTTATCCAAAAAAGACCTGCTGCCTGACAACTAGCTACTTGTTCCATAGGAAAACATGATCAAACTAAAAAATGAACAGCAAACAAAAAATAAGTTCAACATAAATTGCTTAATGGACCACACATGATAGATTGCAGGCTTTACCCGTAAACTAAACAGAATGCCAAAGATGATTGTAAGTCTCCAACAAATGTAATGATGAAGTCGTGAGATGAAAGCGCTGATTAAATACTTTTGTACGCTATTTTGATTTGTTCTGCTGCATATTTACTGAATTTTTATCTTCTGCCATTATTCTTTGGATTACAGTTTCTCTTGCTATTTCTGGTTTAAATGTAATGAGCTTCTGAAAATACTGTAATACTGTCTTTTATTACAAATACTTGTCATACACATTTTAGTACCCAAGGCTTATACATTATCTAGTTATGTAAATATTCTCTGCATGGCAACAACAAAAAGGCTTTCAATGTTGGTAATTCTTTAACAGTATGCTAATTAAAGCTTACTTGCATCTTACAATCTCAGACAAGCTTACCTGATGGTCATTAAAGCATTGCTACTTAAACACAGACCGACAGGTCCTGCAACAACATGCATTTTCTGAATAAGAAGAAACATAAATCAATATTATAAAAATGACAGAAAACCAGAACATTCTGCAAAATCAAGGACAGATGAAAAGCCACTGTCGTACTTGTGTCTACCTAGGATGGGGGAATACTCTGCACACTTACATTGCATAACTTCTCCTTGCCTTGCTTGGACACATCCAGAGTCACTACATGGGGGAGTGGGGTGCAACAAGTATGTCACAATTTGAAATGTCTCTGGCTCACTGATGGCTCTGACACATTTGTCATACCTCTCAACCTCAGAGCAAGAAATCTGGACAAAGCCATATAGGAGTGGGACAAAGGCCCAAAAATAAGGACAATTTTTAAATAGTGCTCTTTTAAACGTAGAAGGATAATAGAATAGTAGTAGGTCTTGCATTCGAATGAATTTTCTGAAGGGTATAAAATCTGAAACTCAATGTCTGTCATTACTTTCTAACTTCAGTCATTAAATATTTGCCAGTAATTTGCCAGAAAACCACAATTCTATGAAAAACAGACCAAAAATGTGATGCAAAAATATAAAATTGCCACACAATACAGTTGGGAACCTGTCCAAGAAGGGATGCTTTGTTAATATTAGTACTGTTAACTTGAGCAGCTGACAAAATAAGAGAATCTACATGCATTTCTGAAATAAAAGTAATCTATAACTCTGATCATTACAGTTATTTATAATTGTAAACTTCCACGTTTTCTTCCAAAATTGCCATTTTGCAGAGGGATTATTAGGGGGAGAGCAACATTTTGAGCCAAAATTGGGGAGAGTTGAGAGGTTTGGATATTCCTAATTCTATAAAGCAATTTATTTGCATGCACGTCTCAACCTCTTAATGCAGGAACTATGGACAAGGCCAAATATATTGGGGGAACATACAAACAGTACTAAAAATTTCTCTTGTATAAACTTAGACAGTTGATAGAATAACAGGTCTTGCTTTAGCATGCATTTTTCTGAAGGTTATGAAGTCTGAAACGCAATGTGTATCATTATTTAGTGACTTCATTCCTAAATGATTTGCCAGAAAACCACAAATTTTATGAGGGACAAACAAAAATAAGAAGCAAAAATCTATTCATTCTTCAAAAAATCTGGACAGTTGAGAGGTATAGTTCAGCTGGTGACGGACCAAACAAAGCCAACCGTGGTAATTTAGCATTACCCACACCCAGGCGTGGGTTATTGCTATTATACCATGACATTATTTAAGAAAAGAAACTATTACTTTTCTTAAATAATGGCATAGTATAATGCCTGTTTGCTGCCCTTCCGCAGATGTCTGGCATCCGCGGCAGCACTGATGTACTGCGCGCCTGCGCAGTACATCAGAGCTGTGGGCAAAAGCAATGGAGAAAGCAAGATCTCGCTTTTTTTAGTGTCTCGCTATGCTAAATGAGTTTAACATAGCGAGACACCAAAAAGCAATGGAGATCTTGCTTTCGTTGTTTTTAACACTGTCTCGCTATGTTAAATGGGTTTAACATAGCGACAGCTTAAAATAAGCAACGGAGATCTCCGCTGCTTATTTTAAAGTTGTCGCCATGTTAAACCCATTTAACATAGCGGGACAGTGTTTTAAAAGCGAGTTATACTAATGGAAAAAGTCCGGCATCGGACCTTTTCCATTAGTATAACTCGATTTACAATGGGCACGCTGGCCAATCAGCATGCACGTTTGGGGGTCATGGTATAATATAATAACTGATTGGGTGGTAATGTTACCCACGGTTGGCGTGGTTTGGTCCCGAGGGCGGGACCAAACAAAGCCAACCGTGGGTAATTTAGCATTACCACCCAGGCGTTATTGCTATTATACTATGACATTATTAAGAAAAGAACCTATTACTTTTCTTAAATAATGGCATAGTATAATGCCTGTTTGCTGCCCTTCCGCGGATGTCTCGCATCCGCGGCAGCTCTGATGTACCGCGCTGCGCAGTACATCAGAGTTGTAAAAGCAACGGAGAAAGCAAGATCTCCGTTTTATGTCTCGCTATGTTAAATGAGTTTAACATGGAGACAGTTTTAAAATAAGCAACAGAGATGTCCGTTGCTTATTTTAAAACTGTCTCGCTATGTTAAACTCATTTAACATAGCGAGACATAAAAGCAACGGAGATCTTCTTTCTCCGCTTGCTTAAACACTGCCTCGCTATGTTAAATGGGTTTAACATAGACAAGTTTAAAATAAGCAACGGAGATCTCCGCTGCTTATTTTAAAGTCTCGCCATGTTAAACCCATTTAACATAGCGAGACAGTGTTTTAAAACGAAGTTATACTAATGGAATGAAAAGTCCGGGCGACCGGACCTTTTTCCATTAGTATAACTCGATTTACAACGGGCACGCTGGCCAATCAGCGTGCACGTTTTGGGGGGATCATGGTATAATATATAATATGACTTACCCATTAATTACCAGCAGAACATATTGTCTGGGAAGGTTTTTGAAACATACATAGTTCTGAAACTCTGAGTCTTGGCTTCAGGAAAAAATAATCAGTCATTTGGTAATCAGATAGATTAGTTAACCTTATGGGATTTTACACTTCTCATCCAGGTCAGATGCAAATGACAGAAAATGAAATGCACATTTTTATAGCGCAAATATAGTTTAAATATTTTAAAAAGTTGTTTAGAAAATTCCACTGGGGTTTATTAACTCTGACTGAATTCCTATGGCAGGTGTTAGTTGTTATTGCCTGTATTTATTTGCTTACTTATTTAGTTCTAAAAATGCATTGATATGTTTAAATACTACATTGAGTAAAATTTAAAATGTCAGGAGGGTTCAAGTAATTATTTCAAGTATACCTACTCCACTGGAAATGTCCAATGAGGCAACTTATAACATTCACATTTCACAATGTAGTGGGAAGAATCAGCGAGCAGGAAATGAGACACTCTTATTCAACAGCCACACATTATACAAACTGAAAATCATTCTAGCATCCTATTCTTCTTAATGCACTATTCCTGCATTATTCCATGGAAACCTTGACTGGGTATAGGTATCATGCAGCTTACCCATGGTTGGCATGGTTTGATCACAACACTGAAGCCTGAATAGTTAAACAAAGGCAACCATGGATTATACCAACATTCATGAGGGGATTATTGCTATTACGTAACAACTTTATTTTAGAATTGCTTGCATTTCTTAAACAATTTCATTGTATGATGACACATTGCTGTTCTTCTGTCTCTTGTGGTCCATAGTGATGTATGGCACCTTCACCCACACGTTTGCACAGTGCATCAGTCCGGTGCAAGAGCTGATGGAGAAAAGAGTAGTCTGTCTCTGTCAGTCTGCTTTTCTCTCTTTCTCCCTCTCTCTCTCTCTCTCTCTCGTGCTTTTTTGTTATATATTCAAATATTGCCAGACAGTATTGGCTCCATTACTCAAGAATTATGGACAAAGCAAAAATAGTGTTGGGAAAAAAGACCAAAATCAGGAATCATTTTTAATTATTAGTTTAAGTTACTTAAAAAATTAACAGAACAACAGGTTTTTGCATCAGCATGCATTCTATGATGAAGAAGAGGTACAAAACTTTAATGTTTGCCATTACTGACTGGCAAAAATCCTCAGTGATTTACCAGAACATCAAAAATTTTATAAGGGACAGGGAAATATACAATGGCAGCTGGTGACTTCAAATCAAAGTGGGGCTGTAGGAGACAGCTGAATGGGTGGGTCCAATGGGAAGGGGTGTGGCCAACTAGAAAGGGGCAGGGCTATGATCAAAACCACAATAACTGGAACTTTAATTAAATATGCTGCCCTGGGTGCCAAACCATCATTATGAGAGTCAAATCAAGACAAAATGAAGTGTAGAAGACAAAAAGCATTTCAGTGCATTGACTACATGACAGCTTACTTAATATCTAGATGGAAACAAAAAGGTTGTGAGGCATGAAAAAATAAATTACTTTTTAAATACATTACTGGAATGCCAATCAAAATCAAGTATAAAAAACAAGCAGCACTCAATTCAAACTACTTCTCCTTGAACTGCAGTTCTAATTATAATTTATATTCAGATTTATAAGAGTACCAAGTAACATGCTGAAAGTAGCAATCTCTGTGATACTCCACTTGTAAAAATGTTTCTTATCCAAAAAAGACCTGCTGCCTGACAACTAGCTACTTGTTCCATAGGAAAACATGATCAAAGTAAAAAATGAACAGCAAACAAAAAATAAGTTCAACATAAATTGCTTAATGGACCACACATGATAGATTGCAGGCTTTACCCGTAAACTAAACAGAATGCCAAAGATGATTGTAAGTCTCCAACAAATGTAATGAGCTTCTGAAAATACTGTAATACTGTCTTTTATTACAAATACTTGTCATACACATTTTAGTACCCAAGGCTTATACATTATCTAGTTATGTAAATATTCTCTGCATGGCAACAACAAAAAGGCTTTCAATGTTGGTAATTCTTTAACAGTATGCTAATTAAAGCTTACTTGCATCTTACAATCTCAGACAAGCTTACCTGATGGTCATTAAAGCATTGCTACTTAAACACAGACCAACAGGTCCTGCAACAACATGCATTTTCTGAATAAGAAGAAACATAAATCAATATTATAAAAATGACAGAAAACCAGAACATTCTGCAAAATCAAGGACAGATGAAAAGCCACTGTCGTACTTGTGTCTACCTAGGATGGGGGAATACTCTGCACACTTACACTGCATAACTACTCCTTGCCTTGCTTGGACACATCCAGAGTCACTACATGGGGGAGTGGGGTGCAACAAGTATGTCACAATTTGAAATGTCTCTGGCTCACTGATGGCTCTGACACATTTGTCATACCTCTCAACCTCAGAGCAAGAAATCTGGACAAAGCCATATAGGAGTGGGACAAAGGCCCAAAAATAAGGACAATTTTTAAATAGTGCTCTTTTAAACATAGAAGGATAATAGAATAGTAGTAGGTCTTGCATTTGAATGAATTTTCTGAAGGGTATAAAATCTGAAACTCAATGTCTGTCATTACTTTCTAACTTCAGTCATTAAATATTTGCCAGTCATTTGCCAGAAAACCACAATTCTATGAAAAACAGACCAAAAATGTGATGCAAAAATATAAAATTGCCAAACAATACAGTTGGGAACCTGTCCAAGAAGGGATGCTTTGTTAATATTAGTACTATTAACTTGAGCAGCTGACAAAATAAGAGAATCTACATGCATTTCTGAAATAAAAGTAATCTATAACTCTGATCATTACAGTTATTTATAATTGTAAACTTCCACGTTTTCTTCCAAAATTGCCATTTTGCAGAGGGATTATTAGGGGGAGAGCAACATTTTGAGCCAAAATTGGGGACAGTTGAGAGGTTTGGATATTCCTAATTCTATAAAGCAATTTATTTGCATGCACGTCTCAACCTCTTAATGCAGGAACTATGGACAAGGCCAAATATATTGGGGGAACATACAAACAGTACTAAAAATTTCTCTTGTATAAACTTAGACAGTTGATAGAATAACAGGTCTTGCTTTAGCATGCATTTTTCTGAAGGTTATGAAGTCTGAAACGCAATGTGTATCATTATTTAGTGACTTCATTCCTAAATGATTTGCCAGAAAACCACAAATTTTATGAGGGACAAACAAAAATAAGAAGCAAAAATCTATTCATTCTTCAAAAATCTGGACAGTTGAGAGGTATAGTTCAGCTGGGGCTGTCTGAGTTTGCTGCCATTCCCCCCTCACAAAATCATGGTTGAATGGAGCCTCCCCCCTGCAGCCATTCCAATGTCCCATTACTTGGTTATTTCACCCCATTTACCATAAACACTGTAATGTGCATACTGCTTTACTTCTGTGATAATTTGGATTTCATTGAAAGTTTTATTTTGCATTTTACAGCACAAAACACTAACATACATCTGCTAAACAAAGCAATGCAGTTTCACAATGAAAATATACTTAGTATTAAAAACTTTTCTGACCTTGAAACTCATATTCATTGAAACAGCATTGAAACCCACACTCAAAGAAAATACATTTTGCCAGTGGCAGATAAAGATTAAAGTTGGGCTGTTTTCAAAGCATAGGCTCCTTGTACACGAAACATACAGGTGTTATTTGATACACCTTCCTGATTGTATTAAATAATATTCCTTGTATAATACAGTACAGTTGTTAGATGGCATTTTAAATTTAAGTTGTTTAAGGGCATTTTAAATTTATTGTTTTGAACAATTTTTACAGTAAACAATGACCAAAATGCATGCACCAATAATGACAAAACTGCCCAATTCAGAACATTTCCCTCATAAAAGTCTACTCAAACTTCCACAGTCCACCAGCATCAGTAAATATGCACAATCTCTGAAGAAGTAAGTCATCTAAATAATTCCACATTAAAGAGATCTGTAACTAATGAAGAATTTGCTGCTAGCAACCAACTTTATATTTCATTGTTTGATCTACAAATAAAGTGCATGTTGCCCTTGAGGAATAAATTGCCTATGTTACATAAAAAAAAGATAAGCTAGTAATCTAGTAATATTGCAATAGGGAATGGATGGCAAACTGATAGCAGGTTCATAGTTGGTAGGTATCTTCACCAAAAATGGACAGCAGCATCCACCCCTTTACAATACAGTACAGTATCAGCAATGCATCTATATACTGTGGGAATAGAACCCACAGCCTACTCCATCAAAAGCATGTACACTACCTGTTGTACAATTAACTATGCAAGCAGATTCAGCATAAGCAGCACTAAACATCTCTTCACATGCAGCTCTCAGCTCCTTGTAAAATCTACTAGACACTCAGCTCAGCTGTATCTCTGAACTCTGCAGCACAAGAAATCTGGAAAAAGCCAAAATTTATTGGGGAGGGCAAAAACCCAAAAAAACAGGGACACATTTTAAACACTGCTTGTATAATCTTGGAAAGTTGCTAGAATAACATGCTGTGTTACCACCATACATTTCACTGCAAAGTCTTGAACCCAGACCCTGTGCAAAGAAAACATAAAAAATTGTGTTTTTTTGTGTGTGAGAAACAGAATATTTCACAAAGTTTGGTAAAAGAGACATTCAACTGCCCAGCAGGTGTCTGTAAAAATCAGCAATTCTTTTTTGAGAACAGACTATACAGCACAAACCAACACAATGACGATTCCAAAGATCACAAAGTAAGTGGTTTTGAAGAGATCTAAACCAGTATTACAGACAGAATCCCCTAATTTTGTACCACTGATTTAATTACAGCAACTACAAATGATCTCTGACAACCAAGGCCTACAGCTTGAAACACATCAACTCCACGTACATCAAAAGTAAACACAAAAACATACCGCATATGACAGCTATCTATTCTTGTTACTAGCTGTTATTTAATGACCTATAAAAGACTAAATGTAGAACACTTACAAAAATGAAACACATAGGTGCAAAATAAATCAAAGGCTTCTAATTTAACAATATGTATTGATCACATTGCCAATGAAACAAAACAGAAAAATAAAATTAAATATGTACAAAACACTTCTTAGTATAGTAGAGAAGTCATAGTTCAGAAGAGAACAGATGAGAACTGCAAGTTGTGTAACTGACTCTGCTATTTATAAATGTCTTTGTGCTTCTTTATAAGCAAGCCATACAACTGGAATAAAAAATGCTTTGGTATAAGATCATTCTGATCTATGCAGTGCAGATTTTTATTGCTGCGTTTGAGACGAGTACTGTAAAAAAAAAAATTACATTGCATCTGTAACACAGAGCCGAGTCCGGCACCCACCTCAATTTATTACTTTTACTTGTAAGAAGTGACTGTCCGAGCAGAGTATCCATCTTCTTTCTTCCTCTTCTTCTCTGTGTCTCTCTAATTCAAGCCAGCAGCAAGGCAAAGGGCAGAACAAGCATGTCGAAAAAAAACAAAGATAAGGAAGAAACTTCAAGTTAGAGTTAGTCAACCACTCTAACTACTTTCACCAACGATAGTCCGTCTCCGTAGCACTAGCAGTAACTGTAGCACAAGAAAGTAAATCCAAGTAGTACTGTTACAGACTACTACTGATTGTTTCTCACTCTCTTTTTCGAGAAGAGAGCGAGAACCAATCAGTAGCAATCCAGCCGTCCATGTCACATATGTGACTGTGGACATGGCAGTCCGAACCCCCTTTTTCTTACTGTGCGGTTAAAAATCGCATATACGTCTGGGCATCAAACTGATTCCTTCTCTCATATCCGGACTGCCTGTAAAGCAGTCTAGAGTTGCAGAATTGGACTCGTTCGCTAATTTAAATAAAAAATAAATAAATAAAAACCCGGAACTCGATGAGCATTGTGAGTCGGGTCTACAAACAAAATATTTGATGATTATAATTTTTTTTTAATACATGTTTTATTTTTATTGAATAATCTTTTTTTGCTGGGAGGGCTGCAGTCCTGCAGTCCGATGGCATGAGCTGCCACTGGAAATATATGATGAAAATCAGGAAAGTTCTGCAAATCTCTTGGGAGTTGAGAAGTATGGTTATTAACAGTATGATTTGTTGTACTGTCAATAACTATACATCTCAACTGTTTAGAGTTTTGCAAGATGTTTGTGTTTTTCTATTATGTTGTCCTGTACCTCATAAAATAAGTTATGGCTGTAGTAATGCAGTGTACACCAACAGAAAGTCTGGCCACTCAAGAAGACTTCAGTGGCCAGACTTCTATCTATTAGGATATGCTTGATTAATAATGGGCAAATGATTAAATGATTTATAAAGGAGAAATTATTAAATTAGATGAAATTAAATGATTTATAGGGGTGGCCACAGTGGTGCAGCAGTTAGCATTGTTGCCTCGTAGCAAGAGGTTCGCTGCTAGGCTGCCTTCTGTGCAGAGTCTGCATGTCCTCGCTGCATTCATGTGGATTTCCTCTGGGTGCTCTGGTTTCTTCCCACATTCCAAAGACATGCAGTAGGTGGATCGGACACTCTAAATTGGTCATAGGTGAGAGTGCGTGTGCAAGTGAGTGGTACAAATAAACTACCACATCAGGGCTAGCCACCCAGTGGTGTAAACATTAGCTTGAAATGATTGTCAATAGTGAAAGTGACACCCAGACCCCATGTGCAAAAGGGGTTGAGGATGGATGGATTTATAATGGGCAAACTGATTAGGGCATACAATCAACATGCACATTTCTGAATACTAAGTAGCCTTTATTGTATAATGAAAATGATCTTATCTAGTGCTTTCTAAACCTAATAATGTAATATGCCTTCACATTCATCTGTTAATGCACTGTAGGCTCACCATCAGTTGTGAAACTATTAACAGCCACCTTGTTTTGCTCCTCTGTTTACCCATCACTTACATGTAAAAGTCACACATTCAGCTGAAAGCTGCCCATGCAATCTATAATTACCTCATACATAAGGATAGGAGTGTCATAGCAAAAGATCTCTTATATGCAGAAGACAATATGCCCTGTGAATTTCCTCTCTTTATGCCATAGTTAATACCCATAAATTACAAACCACACTCAGAGAAATACTTCTGACAACACTCTCATATTCAAAAATCTTATATTAACAATGCTGTCACTCTTCCAAAACTAAGCTCACAATAAAATCATCTTCCTATACTCTCCAAACTCATGAAAATAATATCCTTACTCTCCAAATACCCAAATTCTGTCTGGCAGCTTATGAAAAAAGCCTCTCAAAGATAATTTCCTACATTGTGAACCATCTCACCACAAAAATTAGGCATATCGCTCAAAATAAGACATTGTGCAAAGAACTCATTTTGCATTTAAAGGGCACACTGGACATGCTACATTGAAAACAAATAACTTTGTCTTGCTTTTTTAGCACTTCTTACTTTTAATGCAATCCCTCTATTGAAAACCGGCTCACCGTGGTCCAGTAGACCTCCCAGTAAACAAATGCAAATAAATAAACACAATTTAACTACCTGAATTACTGAACTCTTAATTCTCCCTTTGCACAGATGCATATGTTATTTTCTATCTTTCTTCTTCTCTCCTTGATTGTATAAATCAATACATTTGATATGTTGTTTGACTTTGACTTTTGATTGTCCTAATTAAGACATTTTGTAAATACTATCCATCTGCCAACTATAGCTCTAAAATTTAAATGTACTGATCTGATACAATTGTTTTCTTATTTTTGTATTTTGCACCCAGACCTTGATTGAAAAGGGTCTTTGAGGCAGCCCACCTAGCTAGTTAACTAAGACGCAATTAAATAAATAAAATTAAAATAAATGATAAATGTAAGTCAACAAAGCTGAATACCTTTGAACTAATATTGAAATGCAAATTTTGCCCTTCTTAAGTGAAAAGTAGCTTAAAATGACTTGTTTAAAAAGTTATGCACAGTATGTGCTGTCAAGCACTTGGAAAAATTAGATATCTTGCTCTAGTTCAAACTTATATATTGTCAGATGTGTACTCTGCGTTGTAGAAAGTATGAAGTTAAATCAAGGAAAAAAGTATTACGAATATGTTATACAAGGATCGCCCACACACTGTCATAAATATGGAAGCTGTTTCTATGTCACTGCTTTTTGCCAAACTGTGGCATTTTGCTAAGTGCGTTGATCTTTTAAAGCACGGCAGGTTGTTGATTATGATTGATTCAAGTGGTATTGTGATATCGTAGATGTCACCCCAAATGGAGCTGCTCAAAATGAATAATGTGACCTCACACAGTGTTCTTTATTCTAAAATATGCTCTTCATAACAGTAGAGTAATTCTGGCTCTAAATCAGATATTACTTATGACAATCAACTAAAACTGGTAATATTGATTCTCCTCCTTTAAAAGTGATAAAATCACAGACCAGGGTAAACTTAAAGCCTTTCTGCTGCTTTGTAAATGAACACTAATGGGCATGAAGGATGTGCGACAAGGCAGGTATTAATATATGCTGGATATAGACTAAATACAGTATTTAAGTATGAACCTGTGCGGCCATGCCTAGTCTGTTTTAGTGGTGACAAATGTTATTCCATTGCCTCTGAAATGTTATATCAGATTATCGAGCACATGTATCCAAACATTTGCCTAGTTAAAGAATGCAGAGCTCATGAATTGTGCAATACTTACCCTTTTATATGTATATGCATGTCTGTGTTTTGTGTGTGCCTATAAATTTAAATGACACAATCAGACACACACACATGCACATACACATGAATAGAGGGACACACACGCACACACACACACACACACACACACACACACACACACACACACACACACACACACACACACACACACACACACCACACACACACCCATGCCACATATGCTCACATGCACACCCATGCATACACTTAATCGCACATGTAAATATTAGAGACTTTGTTCCTTCAAGATAAGTTTTATATTTATTTGTTCAACTGCATTAATAAAGTAATATATACCAAATATATACATCATATGTCACTATTAACTAGACACATTGGCTTAATTTATTTATTTGTTCTTGTGGCTTGAACAGTGAGACCTGCTGCTCAGCTACAGGATGAAATAATTCAGTAATAACAGCATTATGGAAAAATAGAATGAGAATAATACATATGAAACAAAGTGACTCCATATGACAGCAGTTTCAAATATTTGAAATAACTGGGACATGCAAGTGAAAATTAAAGTACCATTTTTTTTAAATCTAAAATGACAATTTAACACATTTAGGAAGAATTAGAAGTTGATTTAAACTAGGATTTAAAGAACATGGGATTCTATGCAAATGCTTCAAAGTTTCAGAAACTGGAATTCATTAAAAAGTTGTTGTGAATGGAAAATAGTGTAACATGAGGGACAGACAAATTAAAAGGAAGAAAAGAAGATCAGAGGACATAGCTTTGTTTGAGTGGACATCGTGAAATGGGTATGCTGTTAGGAGAAACTGAGGTTTAATAACTTACAAATAATAGTGCAATTAAACTATGTCCACTGAAGGAAAAGCAATAGCCTAAACATATAAGAAAAAAAAGTAAAATTTGATGACCAAATAACATGAGTTCAAAAGAATAGCAGTACAAATAAATAAAATAGCAATATAAATGACCTGAAATAAAATGCAAGGATAGCTAAAATAATATTATACAACAACCCCCCATTAATATTCCAAAACGTGCACGCTGATTGGTCAGAGTGCACGTTGTAAATCAGACTTATACTAATGGAAAATGGTCCAGTTCCCCGGCCTTTTTCTGTTAGTATAAGTCTTTTTTTTTTTTTACAGCACCGGAGAAAGCAAGATCTCCGTTGCTTTTTAGAAACTGTCTTGCTATGTTAAAGGAGTTTAACATAGCGAGACAGCTTTAAAAAAAGTAACGGAGATCTTCCTTTCTCCATTGCTTTTTTTAAAGCTGTCCTGCTATGTTAAACTCCTTTAACATAGTAAGATACTTTGTAAAAAGCAACAGAGATCTTGCTTTCTCCATTGCTTCCACCCACAGCTCTGATGTACTGCGTAAGCATACACATGCGCAGTACATCAGAACTGCCACAGAATACCAGACAGCTGTGGAAGGGCAGCACGGAGGCATTATACAATGCCATTATTTAAGAAAAGTAAGTATTTATTTTTTTAAATAATATCATTGTATAATAGCAATAACCCACTTCTGGGTGTGGGTAATGCTGGATTTACCCACGGTTGTCTTTGTTTGGCCACTCGGGCTTTGGCCTCGTGACCAAACCATACCAACCGTGGGTAAATCCAGCATTACCCACAGCCAGGCGTGGGTTATTGCTTAAATAATCCACAGATTGCAGTTATTAGTCATAGAACTATGCATCAAAAACATTCGGAAAGATACTTATGTAAGCAGACAAAGACACAGTTGTCTCAAAATGCATATGTGCATATGGTCACACTGGCCAAAACCCAGCACTTGCTTAAGGCATTCAAAAACCAAGAAATATTTTATAATATAAAGTTTTACAATTTGACCAATTTAAAGGCTACTTGATTTCAATAATGGACAAAGAGCATTGTGTTCCCCCATTCCTTCCTCCACAATGTACCACACATGTGAGTCATAGCACCTGAAGTAAACACTATGCTGACTCAAAATTTCTTAGCAATAAATGGTGTACCTTCTCAACAACTATTCTCTCGAGGCCTTATGCTCAGTCAGAGCTTTAATTCACAAATACTGTATAAGAGTGATTAAGGGCCAGATTCCAAAAGAATGTTATGGACATCACAGCACACCAAAGGAAGACATCAGTGCACCAGTTGTGGATGTGATTCCCTAATGGATACTGAAACAGGACCAAATAATTATTTATTCAGAACAGGATAACTGCAGACAATGCAGATCCACTAGATTCCAAAACACAGTAGGTGCTCCCAATGCAATTTAAATGTGACAGAGTACTTTGCTGATAGTTTTTTGAAAGCACTTGGCAGAGGCCATTTGTGTTTACCTTTAACACTACTTTATTCTACACATTCCGAGGCAATCCTGTGGATTCCACAAGCATAAATTAAAAAAACATTCAAATGACATTTAATGTACTAGAGCAGGCTGAGTTACTACAAGCCATAATAGAGAATGATCTGGAAATGCATTCCAGAAGGCAGCCAGTAAGGCATTTATCCAAGCTACAGTTAAGCCAACTCTCTGAGCAGGAAATAATAGATACAGATTAGAGAACAGATGGTGCAGGTTGCGTGCAAGATGTGTTCATCCCATATGTATGCTCACAGTCTGTGGAGTAATCTGGTACCATCAGAAACAAAAGTGTGTCTGAGTCTGAGTATATTGGCCTCTGGGACATTTCAGCAACATATGGGAGATGTTGTAGGAGTATCCCAGACAGCTACCACTCACATTCTCACACAGGTTCTGAAAAAAATGTGCACCAAGGTGGATGAATACATCCACTTCCCAGCAACAGCCATGGAGAACAGAAACGTCCTGCAACAGTTCTGTGCAATTATCAACTTCCCCCATGTCCTTGGTGTGGTTGACCATACCCACATCCCAACCAAGGCCCCATCATTACTTGATGCTGAATTGCACATCAATAAAAAGAAGTGGCCATCGCTC
This sequence comes from Protopterus annectens, assembly GCF_019279795.1. Classification (NCBI taxonomy): domain Eukaryota; kingdom Metazoa; phylum Chordata; order Ceratodontiformes; family Protopteridae; genus Protopterus; species Protopterus annectens. The sequence continues at coordinate 355,883,769 of NC_056745.1, forward strand.
AATTGTCAGGTGTTGTGCTATGCAGATGGCCTCATTATTAATATCATGGCAACACGCCCCATTAGTGTGCATGATGTACCAGTTTAGAGGGAAGGTGCTCTGAGGGCTGCATTCCAACATGCAGAAATACCAGGGGGGATCCTAATAGGTAAGTACACAATCACTGCTATATGCTAAGCAGTAACCAGGCATTGCAACAGGAAGCAAGATGTCCAAATATTCCTTTTCATCCCCTTAAAAACAGGTGACTGTGATTATACACTGGAGCCTTGGCTTATGACACCCTACAGACCTCCATCAGCACCTGCCAAGAATACATACAATAGAGCACACACCGTGACATAAAACACCATCGAGTGTGCATTTGGTGTGCTTAATGAAAGATTGAGATGTCTGGACACATCTAGGGTGCACTCCAATACACACTAGAAAAGGTATGACAGATGGTCACTGTATGTGCCATGCTGCCAACATGATAATATCAAAACATGGTAGCCTACCAGCTGCAGGTGTGGGTGAACTACCCAAAGAACCTCAGATGTCAGACATGGAGCAGCTGTCACAGGATAATCAGGATGCAGGGTGAGAAGATATAGGTATGGGCAATGGAGGATGCAGTCATATGTCCTAGCTTAGGCAACACAGCAGTGTTTGACATACACCTTCGAGTCAATACATTCCTCATGTACAGAAGTACACAAACTAAACCATGATATTCACACTGTGTTGCCCCACAACATCAGCACAGAGCGTAACTAATGGAAAGAAAGCATTAGTTATCCCAATTGCACATTATACATTACAGTCACATATGGTTTACCTTTAATACCTTGTACACATACCATATCAAGGAACACATCTGGATGTCTACAGAGAAAACATCACCAAATTAATTCTATCTGCAAGATACATCTCCAAAGAGGACCACACTGACATGAAGGCGGTGTGCACAACAAAATATGCCATTGTACAGGTAGGATAGCATCATACAGATAATTAGCTGATGTGATGTTAGCTGTATAGTAGATGCTACAACAATAAATTTAGGCCCATGCAGTGTATGGGAATGTATCTGCACAAACATAACCTAAATGCAGGGTCTCACACTAACATTGATGTATTGCACACAGCATAGTACGTGTTATGCTGTATAACTAAGATAACATGTCATTAACTATGAAATTACTTGTTATATATCAACTAGTAAGAGATACATGGAGACTGTCACACAGAGCACTGATGTCATCAGTATCTGGACTAACATATAATAATGACAAATATGTACAACATCTCACAACTTGAAGCTATGTGGGGGGGGTCTGCCTCTTCCTGTTCTAGGTAATCTGCTTAGTACAGTTAGGGCATGTTGCGCCTAGCTCATACTATGGCTCTGTTCTTGCACCACTGTAACAAGGCTTTCAAAAGAATATGCAGAAAATACCACTCTGTAATGCTGTGCAGCCAGTGCTACCATGACCTCTCCATGTCTGCGCTCTTGACCTTTATGTAACACACATAGCTGATGTGCCAAATGATTGGTGGCATGGGCAAGTACACACAGGTCAGAGACATGATGTCACTGTGAACATTAATGTACCTGTAATGGTAATTGGACAGCCTATAACACATGTCCATACACATCAGTTACACTCCCACATGTAGTTTGATGGATACAATTAGTACATCATATGGAAGAGTCACCATCAGTACTAGAGTCTACATGGGCAACGGGTCATGGTCATCATCATTTCTGTCATCTGATGATCTACATCAATAGAATGACTGTCCACATTATCCTCCCTATCAGAGGCTACAACATAAACCACATGTCTGTCCCATTCTGGTCCAGATAAAAATCCAATGCAGTGATCCGTGTGGCACTGACCATACCATATCAGTGAGGCACATCATATCCTACCTCAGGATCAATGGATGGGTTACAGGAGGAGGCAGGTAGAGGATATACTAGAAAAAGAGGCAGATAACATATGACACATAACATTCATAAAAGTCATATGAAGCAGAATAGGACTGACATTTTGGGCAACTAATGCTTACAATGATATGGACTTGCCACATCAACATTGCTGTGGGTGGTGCATGGACCCTATAAACTAGAGATATGCCATGGTATTCAAATATCAGGCAAATATAACAAAATGTGAACACATCACCTAAACATTACCTTACAGGTCTTCTCCTGACTCCACCAACAGTGGAGAGGATTGAAATGCTACTGTCATTTAAAAAGAGAAAAGTACACAACTTAGTAATAAGTGCATTCAAAGAATTATGTAGCATTCAATCAGATGTATAACACACAGCAAATAAGACACAAACATATTGGATGAGTGATGTTGTTATGCGTCCTGTGCAGCTGAACAAGAACACATTAGTCATGAAGGTCACAGATGTAATTACAAATATTGAAATTTAGCAACCATACAGATTGCCTTACCAGGTCCATTGTCCCTGGCTGGGGAATGTATCATCCAAAATAAACTGGAACCTGTATTTTAAAATGGCATACAATCAACATGTGAGTATACTGTCTAATTGTAAGGTATGGAATACCCTTCCAGGATATTGAGACACTTGCATGATAAGCTGTGAACATATCCAGATGATATTCCTGTGTAGGGAACAAGCCAACATTAATGTCATAAATCACAGGTGTGCTAAACAGTGTTGCACTATAGCAACAATATGAACAACCTTAACTGGGTCTGTCTGTGCCTGACATTGCTCAGTCCATGCTGTGCAAAGATATATCAATAGGTTAAGATGGCGCACAAACATATGAGTATACTCCTCAGTCTATGATATTAACATTGCCTTGCTTCTTACACAGGCACTCCATAATCCCATGAAAGCATGTAGCAGTTATAAAGTATTCCAAGGCAAATTACCTCTAATTAAGTGATGATTTGTCAAAATTCAATGCACTTCCAAACCTGAGAACAGAGCAGCTTAAGCTGAATTGCTCAAAGAAACTCTGAACAACCATGTTAATGGCTGCATAGATGCTGCTGTATCTACCAGAAGTAGCCGCAGAAAAAAATGGTCTGGTGGCATCCCATATTAAACAGGATATACAACAAAATGAAAAAAAAATATGGGAAAGTCAAGAAGGGTAATTATGTAAAGATAAAAACCGCTATCATCAAACTAAGTAGGTAACTAAGAGGGCTAATTTGGTCATACAAAGCCAACTTTTAGGTTAAGATAACCTCCCAAGTGAAAGATAACCATAAGGTCTTCTCAGCTATGTCAGACACCTCAAGGGCAGTAATGTGCTGAACTAGTGGTTAATGGTGCGGCATTCACCGAGCCTGGTGATATAGCAAACCTATTAATGGGTAAATTCAGTTCCAATATTAGCCCTCTCACCCCAAACCATCCACCCAGAAATACCCTCAAACATAACCCCTCCAACTATAACTAGGGAACATGTAATGGATGAGCTTCTAAAGCCAAGAACACAGCCTCAGTGGGCCTTGTTAACATACCAGGATGGCTCCCGAACAGTCTAAAATGTGACTTATCAGGGCTCTTGGAGTCTTAAACAAGGGTTAGTGCCATATGAATGGAGGACTGTGACAGTCATCCCCCTTCATAAGGGAGGACCTTTAACAGATTCTGGACTCTACAGACCCATTAGTCTGACTAGTCGTACTTCCAAAGTCTTTAAGAATTATCATGGAAATATCAACAAGGACATAAGAGACCTCCGGACACTGGATCCTTCTCAGTGTGGCTTTTTCAAAGGAAGGTTTTGCTTACTGAATCTGGTAGACTTCTTTGAAAGGCCTCTGAGGCAATGGATGAGAGGAAAATGGTGCACATTTCCTACCTAGATTTGGCTAAAGCACTCAATACAATACTCCACTTACACATGGTCAACAAACATAAGGAGCTAGGTAAGAAATCTCTTTATAACACTCCGGATAGCTAGCTGGCTCACTGATAAGACCCAGGAAGTTTGAGTCAATGAGACCACCTCCACAAAGAGGCTGGTCACCAGTAGAGTTCCTCAGGGACAGATAAGCTTATAAGGGACCTAGTGGTCAGTGGCCTAGTATATACCTATGAATATATGAACCTATAACAGGAGGATGAGACATATAACAGCTATATGGAGACATTTATATGCCATGTGTTGGCGCTTCTCTGATGTTGATGGGGCTATGGGATTGAAGCTCACAGCATTCCACATGTTGCTGACACTGTTACCTATACACTGTACAGGTTAAGATAACATTCTGTTGCACTCACCTTGAGCTTCTGCATCAGGTGTGCTGTCACTGTCACAGTGTAGTTCTGCTGCTGTAACACAAATATAACAATAAGGTAAGAATTGTGAATGAAAGTCATTTAATGAGAACTGATGCATGCTTCAGTGTTTGTGATCATCTGACATAATTGTACATCCTGGATCACGTACCTCAGTACCTCCCTGAGTATCCATCAGCCCTGGCAGGTGATATGATGGGAGTCCAGGAACACTGTTATCCCATCTGGAGGAGGCAATGGTGGCCTACCTCCACTGGCATTCCTTGCTCTTTCATAGTAGCAGAGTCTGTTAGCTGCACAGAAGATCATATCAGGGCAATGTCATAGGCAAGCCTCCCTGAATGTGACCACCCACAGCAATGATCATGCCTGTGAGATTCATCCACACTTGTTGTTTCTATACAGTATTGCTGGACTGTCCCAGCTGTGTCTGTTTTGCTGGCACAGAGTGGCTATAGTTATCTCATTTTCATTTTCAGATGCTGAAAAATTGTCCCTCCTATTTCAGTTGGACATCTGAAAGACAGGGTGGTATGCACATCTTAGATTTTAAACAGGGGTTCGTGTATTGGCATGTTAGTGTTAAAAGTATATATCAAATAAATGTCTCAACTCTCATTTACAGTGCATTGCTATGCAAAACAATTAATGTTATCTGTATTACCATCATATGCAGATAAGCATCATTAGTGTACATGTGGATAGCTCTCAGTCTATTCTACATGTTTAAGTATGTCATATATGCAGAGGTAGGATTTTAACCCATGTGAGTGGATTTTATGCCAAGCAAGAACCAAACATATAACCAAGGTATCACAGCTTCAGTAGTACTAAAATGGTGTTGCCACATTTAATCCAACCACACCTACCACTTCTACCTCAGGCATGGTGGATACATCACAGAATTTATTGAAGTCAGTGACAGAAAGCATCATAAATGTGACCTTAATGATATGGTAAACAACACAAATACTGAAAATTTTACAAAAACAAAGCAAAACAAAAAACATCAGTTTACAAAAATAAACAGGTATGCAGTCATGGCTACATGTAACAACACAATATGAAGAGAAACTAGTTGGTTCCACAGAAAAACTTTTCAGTCCACAAGACACGAACTCAAACGCTGTATAGTAGTCAGGTTTTTAATGACAACATACGTATATTCCTGCTTGCTATTTTATACACCTTCTAATTTCAATTACTCAATTAATCAATTTGCTTTTACATGGATTACAATAAACAAAAAAAGTTTTGTTTTGCTTTTGCTTTTGGTGCTTTAAACTGTATGTTACTTTAACCAAGAGACTAAAAGCAAATTGATTAATTGAGTAATTGAAATTAGAAGGTGTATAAAATAGCAAGCAGGAATATACGTATTATTCTGATGAAGTTTCCTGTTTTGGAAATGAAAGCACTAAATCTTTTCTGCTTGCATTCTGTTTGAAACGTTTTGAATACTGTCGTGCTGTGCTGTGTTGTCATTAAAAACCTTACTACTATACAGCGTTTGAGTTCGTGTCTTGTGGACTGAAAAGTTTTTCTGTGGAACCAACTAGTTTCTCTTCATATTGGCCTTTACACCAACTTGTGGGACTGCCTTCATTGGATCCTGTGGTACGGAGATTTGTGGTGATTATTGGTAAATTTTTTCTCCGTCATCCATTTTTTCAATTACTACATGTAACAACAACAAACTCATAAATGCTAAACCATACTGATGTTGCCCAAATCTGGTTGAATGTAATTGTAGCAACTACTATATGATTAAGCATGAGATAGTATCCATAAATCAGTTCCTGACATACAGCTTGTGTAAATCTCTGTAAGCTATCGTTATCAATAAGCCTACTTTAGATGTCATAAGGTAATCTACAGTACCTACAGAGATGTGTGAATTCCATCCATACCTATAGTTCACCGGGGCTGGTTTGCTTGTAGCCATGCAGCTGCATATGGGGTAATCTCTATGACAGTGATGGACACGTAGCCATATACATGCATATTGGGAGAGTCTATTCCCCTCCTTTATGTGACAGACATATAGTAATAGAGGGAAATACACATAACATATGCATAAAAATATGTTTTAGGGGTTTTTTACAGAGCACTATGAACACGGGAAAGTGATAATAGCACTGTATTCCACAACAGCAATGTAAACAGGTGACACCTTCCCTTTGAGAAGATAGCGTTCAGGCAGCTATACTTAACAGCGAGGTTAGTTAAGCACACACAGCTTTTAAGTACCATTTGTACCATACATAATTAATGATGTTCAGTAGCATTCGGTGTTTTGGAATCCCATTAGTGAATGTCTGCACATGTTCTTAAACCTTGGCACATTAAGCACTAGCTCAGTGTTGGCTAAGTACAACTTCCCAATAGGTATCGATAAATGGGAACACCTATAACACATGCCCAATGCCTACCAATAGTCTGCAACCATTCTATATGCACCAATTTTAAAATGAGGTATTGATACATATTCTTATACCATTACTACCTGTGAACTGAGTGGGACCTCAGTTAACATTTTTTGGAAGATGCATTACCAAAACCTTCTACATCCACATCAAGGATGTTGACTGATGGTGGGTTTGGGCACATCCAAATACTGAACTGGACTGAAGAGGGGGCAACACAGGTGCTCACTTTTTATGCTGGACATGAGCAGAGGATGGATACACACCCAGGTAACTTTGCTATGATTGATATATGGAAATAGATAGCAAGAGAGCACTGTGGATGAGCTGTTATCTACTAGACTGTCATGCAGGTCTGCCACTGCTATGATGATCTACACCAGAGGGATAGGTTGCTTTCTGGATTGCTTAGTTTGCATGGTGGTCAAGTGGTTCCTTTCCCTGAGAAAGGATTTTGGCAGTCCGTCGTTTCGTTTATGTGTGGTTTCAGTGGATTGTGTTCAGGTAAGTGAAATTCGGTAGCTTGTACTTCCATTGATAGAAAGTAGATCCGTATATATATATATATATATATATATATATATATATATATATATATTTTTTTTTTTTTTTTTCATTCAGAAGGGCAATATCATAATGTCAGAATGCATAAAAATTAAAATATAAACCATTCAGAATATAGAAAGAGCTAAGTGGGCTGGCATTGGGGCTGGAAATGTGTCTGTGAAATTGTTGGCTGTTAGGATTAGAGTACAAGTTAGGTAAAGCAATTGCTTCAGAGTTATACATGTTTGTTGGTCTGTGTGTCTTAGCCTGTCTTATATAATGATAGTATTACAGAAAGAGTTTTTCTAAGGTAAGATTTAGGTTTGGGGCAGAGTTAGGGTTAGAAATTAGTAAGGTAGTACAGGGGGAGAACTCCCCCCATTTTACTAATATATGCTAACCCTAACCTCAGTTAACAAGCCAGACTAAAAAGAAATGTGAGCACTGTGATTAACTTTATATTCAACATACATTTTATGGCTAATCAATAAAGACACATTCAATATTCAGTTGTAATGAGCTGAAAATGTATTTACAGTACCCAGCAAGTATTATGTTTTCCAGTGCAAATTTATTGTAAGATTTTGTATAGTTAAGACACACACCAATGTATGTTTCACATGCTTATTTTACATTTACATTTATATAATATAACTTCAGCTGGGTGAGATGCAATCTGATAGCAATTAAATTTTGTGGAACATCCTTCCCTTTATGCTCAATTTTTTAAAAAAAATTAAAATTTATTTTATTTTATTTCTGATTGCCTCTTTTATTTTGTTTTTAAACTTTATCAAACATATATATGACATTATTTATATTCCTTGAATTTATTATGTTACCGCCACTGGATTCTCAGCTAGAGCGTCTTCTGTGTGGAGACATGCGTGAATGGACGTGCGTCAGGGCCATCAACACGGCACGTAAAAATCTACTGCCAATCATTAGCGGACCAGAGTTCTGCTGTTGCGACCCCTAACCGGGAAAAAGCCGAAAGACACAACAACTGCCACTGGATTAAGTTTGTATGCCTAACAGCTGGCTGATATTGTAATCAGAGCTCTGAGGTAACACAGGTGCTAAAGGAGTCAGAGGTGGGATTGAGTGGCAGATGGTAGCCAGTCCATCTTTGGGGGAGGATCTAAAATGCTACAGACTTGACACCTTCTGTTGATATAGCACTGTAGACAGGGAAATGGGCACTTAAGACTATATGATAAATAGTTCCTGCATGACATCTTCTAATCCTGAACTGAGCAGCATGTAACTATTGTAGGCAAGCCACCAATATCCCCAGCTTGCTACTGCATATGTATTCTTAATTTAATGTTAAACAAACATAGAACTATGAAAATACTTGGTTTCTAACAAAGCCAAAAACCTTTCTTTTAATAAGGGTGGGCAAAAGCAGGTTTAAGATCAAAACAGAAAAATGTTACTGTGAATGAATAATCCATCAAACATTGCAAACCTACATTCAGTCTATATCTCATATGTAAATTGTAATTGCTTCCATACAAACATGACCTGGTCTAACTAAATTACTATTTCTCAAAGACGTGACTGTTATCTGAAGCAGAACTAAAGCCAATATTAGCTCAACATTATGATTACCAGCTCAGTACAGCCCATAAAATAAGTCTCTGAAACTCAATACGAGTAATCACATCAGCAAATCAGACATATAATCATTTAATTGAAATGAGCTTGGTAATATAAGAAACATGAAATACATACTGCTTGCAGTAACTGAAGTGACAGCGCTCATTACGTCCCTTTGATTACTGTTAGTATTTGTACTAAAGTAAATGAACGTGCTTTGAATAAGACAACAGTTTGCTGTGTGTGTGTGTGTGTGTGTGTGTGTGTGTGTGTGTGTGTGTGTGTGTGTGTGTGTGTGTGTGTGTGTGTGTGTGTGTGTGTGTGTGTCTGTATGTTTCTGGATTCATAAAGGCATGTGTAGAGTTATGTGTGTGGTGTGTGAATGCCTGTGGCAATGTGTGTTTATCAAAGGTGTGCAGCTGGCAAACATATTTCTATAATGTGTTTTAAACTGATGGATATGATCACACATGAGGATTACAACTATTAGTGGAAAACAACAAAAGATGAATAATGCCAGATTGTTTGATACTAGTTTGATTTGTTCTGAATAATAGAATGACATGTAATGCTTGCCTAGATTTGTCATGTATGGAAAAGAGATTAGCTGGAACTATAATATTTCATGTTGTCTAGATGCCTCTCCAGAATTCCTGTGATTTTTCACTTGCGCATCATGATATTTCTTTTTCCTGAGATTTAGATATAAATATTTCTGCTAAAAGTAGTTAGAGTCCAAACTGAAAGAACCATATATTTTCAGCAATTTAAGCCTTAGCATTTTAACTCAAATCACAATGGAAAATAAACAGTAATAGAGTAAAAACATTACTTTTTAAGGCTAAAGCCTTTCATTTTCACTGGAATAGAAGAGATGTAAAGACTCTTCTGAAATGCATAGCCTATGCATCATGTGCTATGAATTTACTCCTGAATCACACTTCATCCAGTCATAAAGCATAGAAGTATTATGTAGCATACAGTATAGATATGAATAAAAAGCCTTTTATTAAATATTCATGTTTAATGTTTATTTCCCCAAAAGAAGTGAATGGGGAATATCTGATGATAATTTTAGGACTTTTAAATAGTCATGTTTTAGATTGTTTGATATATAGTGAAAGCTTGTACCAGAAAGCTGAAATTGCTTGACTCATATATTTGTACATTTTGCTGGCTCTAACAGCAGGTTAGGAGAGCAGTGTATTACAGCCACTTAGAAATCTAATGGTGTAGTATAATATAAACCCAAAAATAACTCTAGGAAAGAGTTATACAGTTCCTTAAAAGCCAGGCTTTGTCTGCCTGTAATAACTCTATATGGAACACTGTATAATCTCAAAGACTTCAGGTGTGTGTTGTAATCTGCATCATTAGTGAATAGCTTTTACATTACATTTTTTTTTTTGCTATTGAATTGTCTTACTATAAGATATTTATGGGTCTATATTACGTTGTCGAACATTTACATGTTCGAACGTCATATGGTCGACACAATATGATTGAACATGTAAATGTTCAAATGTTTCAATAGAGATCTCCGTACAGTGAGGAAATAGAAGTTTTCCATTGTCTGCACTGTACTGCGATCTTGGAGTTGGTATATTTAAAGAGCAGGGGGTATGGGAGGTGCAGGGGAGCTTGTCTTTCTGCTTAACCTTTCAGGTAGGTTTTTTCTGGGGTTTTTTTTGTTTGTTTTTTTTTTTGACTTTTGAACTTTTAAGAGTTCGAACATATGGTGTCGACCATATGGTGTTTGTACTTTTAAAAGTTCGATAATCTAATATAGATCCAATATTTTCTCATAAAGTACCATTCCTGGACATTCCTAGTTGTCATTCTGTTTTTGCATTATATGTACTAGCCTGGAAAGTTGCACCAAAGGCTGAATTGAAAAGGTATGCCTACAAGGCCATTACAGTGATAGAGCAGTAATGTAAACAATATAGTTACATTGTCTACTGCAAAAAAATGGCAAAAGAGTAGTCACAATTCCTCTGCAGTGGAGAGTGAGTTTGCTTATTACCCATAATAAAACAGACTAGTAGCTACATATCTGAAATTGTTTTAATTCATAAAGAAAGCAAAACAAATGTCACTCTGTTAAAGACCTGTTATGTGTATGTATTCACACTGGAGTCATTTTAACATAGATTATATGAAATACCACCCAAGAAGCCTTTTGTCTGTATACATAAATAATAATTTAATTCATTCTTTGGAAAACCTGCCATTGAGATGGGTGCTAATAATGCCTTCCATGTTGACATTTGAAGAAAGAAAAAGTAAGGAATAAGAATGCAGTATACTTGAATAAACAGGCTTTCATGCAGATTTGAAACAGATTTCAGGCCACAAAGGATAACTCCCTTCAGTCAAAATTTCACCTGAAATTGCATCCAAAATTGTCATGTCTGCCATCAGTAAAATCATTAACACCAATTACATGGGAACAAATGATATACGATGGCTAAATTGAGTAGTCAAAAATCACCAAGTATTATAATTGTTAACACAGTATTAAAAATGGCTTCAAATTACAAGGCAATCCTTTCCACAGACCCAAGTAATTTCAGACTAATCAGCTTCACAAGATTGCATGCAAGGTAATACAGAGTATCATCAATGAACTTACTCATGTGGACAAAGGAAAGCCTCTCCATGACACAACCATGTATAGTTTGGTTAAAGGTAGGTTTTGTACACTTAACTTTGTAAATTTCATTGACATTGTGACTGCCCTCAGCTGAAGGTTCATCTGTCTATACTTGTTACCTTTATCAGTCTAAAGCATATGACACTACATCATCTGATGGAATCCTAAGTAAACTCATAAATAAAGTAAATGAAGACATAATAACTTGAGCTCATGACTGGATACATGATCACATACAACAGCTAAGAAATGGAGGACTCCTGTATTCACCTATGCCTGTCACCTGTGGTGTCCCAGAAAGGTCTGTGCTAGAGACACTTTATTTTGCCATCTTTTTTTTCTTTGATGAGAAGACTAGCCTCCTTTGTACCTGGTTTACCAAATATGCAGATGACTGCAGATTTGGAAGAATTGTACTTAACCCCCGCAACACCACATCCTTTCAAATGGCATTTAATATTACACAAGGATGGTGCAGTTAAATGGCTATGCCTTCGATTTCAAAAAATGCACCATTTTTATACATGACAAACCCTCTCTCCAGCCACACACACATACACACAGACACACATGTACAGACACACTCACACACACACACACACACACACACACACACACACACACACACACACACACACACACACACACACACACACACACACACACACACACACACACACACATACACACTAGCTTTATAGACTTTTCATGGGAAAGAACTAAAAGTTGACAGAAAGGCAACACACCTTGCATTACTTATAGACAGTAACCTTCTATTTGGTGCCCACATAGCTGCAACCATCAATAGAGGATATGCAACCTGACCCCACAATGGGTCAAAATAATTGCTAGGTACATAAATGTGCCCTGAATGCAGCTGTTATCAGATCACTTACAGAATACTGCATCCTCTTTTGTAACCTACTCATGCACCATCTGTTACAATTTAAAAAGGTACAAAGATTTCTCAGAAATGCAACTGAATGGTCTTCAGGGCTTGTAGATCCAAAGATTACAGCAGCGTGATCTGCTTTTTGTATCTTATTACCATCTTTGATCAGACCTATGCTATTTGCTTTGAATTTAATGCTAGTCACCAGAACACAACAGGGTACACAACCTCAGTAAAAATAAATATAAACCATACAATGAAACAGGACCACTTCATAGCTCATTGACTGCCAAGCATGTGTAATAATCTCCTGTCCCCAGTGAAACTCAGCTCTTTAATCTATACCTTCAAGAATGAGTTGGATAACTACATAGGAACCCATTAGTCCAACATGGGATCAGAGTTATCAAGATCCTTGATGGCCAATTGGTCTTTAGCTTGTTTGCCAAACCTATGAAGTTATGAACCTAACATGTCTGTAATATATCACATGCAAAAATGTACTACTGCAAGATTTTTTAGACATAAATAACTATATTTCTCATAAAGAGTCACCAGTATAATAAAAATATAGCAAGACCTTGACAAACAAAACCAACAGTATTTCCTCAAGCACCTTTGAACACACAAAATGTATATCATAGTTCCATCAAAAACATCTAAGAATTACATAAATAACTTGTAGAAAAAACTCTGGCAACCACATTTGAAGAAAGCAGTGGGGCATAAGTAAAGTAAGCAAATACCCTCATGAAAGTAATAACTTCAAATATATCTGACATTACATTTTACAAATTAAACCAAACACAAAATGTCACTTGGGGGGATTCAATAAAGTTACACAGTTGTTTTTCACTGTGTGCGTGTCGTGGTGCAATGTGCACATAGCTGCGCAAAGTTTTAGATTCAGTAAGCACCGTGTAGTGGTGCACACCCCCACACAAACAAGGTAAACATTGTACTATGCTAATTAGCTGAATTACATGCTAATTAACTTAACATGGTGGAGCTATTCAACAAGCTATAAAGCAACCGTACAGACTCCATGCTGGTGTTCCTGGTGAATTTGAAAACTTTTTAAATACAGCTACGGAAAGGAGTCTATATGGATAGAAAAAAATGTAAAATGTTTGACACTTGTACAGAAGTGACCCCAATATGTGACAGCAGGCTGGATGCAACAAAAGAAGAGTACCAAAAGCAACATAAATCTTTTTTCTTTGTGCCAGAACAGAAATGCAGCTTTGCTTCCCCACTCCCACATGAACAATATACATTTCAGACCATACCTGTCAACCTCTTAGGGCAAGAAATCTGGGCAAAGCCATAAATAATAGAGACAATTTTTAAATATTGCTCTTATAAACTTACATAATTGATAGAATAACAGAGTTTGTGTAAGCATGGATTTTTCAAAAGGTATGAAATCCGAAACTCAAATGTCTTTCATTATTTTCTGACTTCAGTCTTTAATGACTGGGCAATGTTTTGCCAGAAAATCACATACCCATGGATTTATCCCAAAGTAATATCCTCCATTCTGTGTTCAACATTTGGCTCCCCTTCAGTTTCCCTAGCTACATGGTTGCCAGTGGTGTAGAATCAGGGCTGTCAGCATGGTGAATATGCAAATGAAGTCTGATCTCATTAAAATTTCTGAATCTCAAAATTTGGATCTGTGTAGGGATGTAAACATCATGCAGGCATTTCCTCAGTGTTTGTATTTACTGGATGACAACTGTGAATGCTTACATCGGGGGGGGGTGTCAGGTTAGACTTGCAAAGTGTTACATATAGGTCTGTCAAGGCTGGACATGCAAGTAAGCAGTTCACAATTCACAGGTTCTGTTTCACTAGCATCCAGCCTCCTCTTCATTTCTTGGCAAATTGTGTCTTCTCTGCCAATTTTTTTATTTTATTTTATTTATTTATTTATTTGCAGTTAGTGCAATCACAGGAAGCAAAGGAATGCTATGCTTATCTTGTTTGTCCGGCATTGCACAAAGGGTGAAACAGAGAACTTAAGAATGATTAGTAAATAAGGGAATGTCACATAACAATTCCAGTGTCAGCATCACTAAAGTCTGACAATTAGTACTGAGTATAGGAAACACACCTGCTGCTTAACTGACTCTGCGGCAGTACATGTAAATGCAATGATACATTCCTTTTTTGGCCCAGATGGTACTGGGTTCAAATATAGGTGTATTTAATGTTTTAAAATATTTTTCATTACAGAGTGATAATGCAATGACATGATTTTTTTATACGAGATATGTTGCTGTGCATTTGCATAGTGCAGTGTAGCTAGGTTAAGCGACATTGAGTCGGGTAACAGCAGCTTTTGCCACCACTCACCATTGGTGGGCGATGCAAATCTCTGTATAAACATGGAGCCCAAAAAGTGAAGGGATACATTGATTCTCCAGCATTGCTAAAGTTTCATAGTTAGCATTCAGTCTCTGGAATACTCTGCTACTTAGCTGCTCTGTGGCAGCAGGTGTTAATGCATTGAATGCAAGAATATGTTCCTTTTTGGGGGTCAGGTGGTACTGGGTTCAAATACAACTGTATCTAATACTTTTAACTACTTTTGCATTACCATTGCTGTGCATTGGTGTGTGATGCCCACCATCACACAGTAATGTATTAAAGAAATGAAAATGAGGAAGATAGGACAGTGGTGAAATTGGGAGCAAGCAGAGGGAAGAACAAATGGAAAGCAATACAGGAATGTGCAGGAGGGAGGTAGGAAAGAAACATACTTATCCATGTCTTCAACAGTAAATACTGATAATACATGCAGAATATTAGCTGAATTTGGACTGTCACCTCCAGCGAGAGGGATGACCACAACACAATCATGGTGTGTAGTGCATTGGACTGAATCAAGGGTGTCAAGAAGACACATGTGAAATGGAGAGCTATTAATGGGATCGTTTTTTTTTGTGGGACAAGTGCCCATTTTTTTTTCTTTTTGGGGGGAGAGAGAGAGAGAGAGGAATACTGGGGAAGGGACACAAGAGGTGAGTGGACACCATGGATGTGGTGAGGGCAGGGAAGTCCAGGAGCCATGAATATCAAGCTGGTTGACAGTGAGAACTGAGTCCTCAACCAGAGGACTGTCATCACTGCCACCTCAATCCACCACTGGCTGGAGGGATCAACATCTGCTTCTCCTCCTCCTCCTGGTCCTATGTAAAATGAGGGAGAGCAGCTCCTCCATCCAGTGTAGGTGTGCACCAACAGTGCGGCACACAAACCTACTAATCCCTGGCAGTTCAGAGTGGGTGAAAAACTCACCAACTCTGACACTGCTTCCAGAAGGAGCCAATGGCCTACCTTCCAGGGAAGAACTACCTGAGGGGGCAGGTAGTGCAGGGGCAACAGAGGTGGTGTTGCCAAGTTGGCTCTCAGACATGCTGAGCAATGGTGCCATGGCTGGTGGAGAGGGGACAAGTGGATCCTATGGGGCAGGCCAACCCCACAGTGATGTGAAGCCTTTTGTGATGTGGTACACATGGATGACATGGGCATATTTTGACAACACATAATAAAATAACAAAAAAATAATATAAAAGATATAAGGGTTGGGATGAGAGAAAAAAGATAGATTAGTACCTTCATATATAACATACAATGCATTAATACAATTATTTGACTCTGTTATCTTGGTCTTTATTCTTAAGACTACCACCCCTAACAGCTAACTTATTATTTTTAAGATTAGCACCTCCTAACAGATGTGCACTATACTACAGATTTCAGCAATTACTACTTTACATGTGCATATATTGCACATATGTGTGTGTTCCAATTATCCAGATTACAGTTTACAGTAGGGCATGTGTGCCACTGGTATAAAGCTCTTACCATAAATCTATAAGTTATGCATAACTATAGAATTAAGAGTTATTGGGTAGTTGGGAAGTGTAGTATTTCAGCCCATCACTTCTGACTAAAGTCTAATATTGCAATCTTGGTTTGTACTACAGACTAATACATGCATACTTGCTTTTACAGTTAGAATATGCACGTTCAAGTTGATACAAATGTAAAAAATCCCAAACGTGTTATTTTTGTTTGTGCTATAGACTAATGGATGCATACTTGTTTTTTACAGTTGAAATATGCATGCTCAATTTGATACAACTGTATAAAATACTAAGCACGTTATCTTTTACTTTTAATGGCACAATAACTGTATTCTTCTTCTGCATACATACTACATGCCTCTCTTATCATCACCAGTCTAGTGGCATGGGTCCTAATATTGCACTCCCTCTCAGTTGCAGCTGTGGAAAAAACACAGAACCGAACAAAATACCATTATGAATATCAGTCTTGCCTATATTCAGCTTTTAAGACTTACAAGTACTCTATATAGTTGATACTTACTCATCTGTGGGATATCCTCCATCTTAAATTCCTCCATCCAGTCATTGAGGGTACCCCTCTTCCTCCTCTGGAGGTCACTGTAGTGATGTCGAGTCTATATCACGTTGTCGAACTCTTCAAAGTTTGAATGTCGTATGGTCAAGACCATATAATCAGACTTTTAAATTTTCAAATGTTTCAACAGAGATCTCTGTACAGTGCAAAATGGGAAGATTTCCTTTTCTGCACTGTAGTGTGATCTTGGAGTTGGTATATTTAAAGATCAGGGGTGTGGGGGTGCAGGGGGGATTGCCCCTCCTTAAACTGTTCAGGTAGGTTTTTCTTTGGTTCATTTTTTTATTACATTTTTGAACTTTTAAAAGTTTGACCATATGGTGTCGAACATATGACGTTCAAACTTTTAAAAGTTTGATTATGTAATATAGATGCATGATATCTACACTGTTCACCAGTGGGGGCTGCTGGTGACACTGGTCATAGCCTGGGCCAAACTATCTCAAACCACTGTCTTAAACTGGCTCTCAGAATAGTCCTCCTGCATCAGCATTGCACTTTGTGCTTTCACTAGGAGTCCAATGAAAATCTTGGACTCCTGTACACCCCATCTCTGAGGCCTAAATTTCAGACCCTCTCATAAATGACTGCCATGTCTATTACAAATCAAGAGCAATGGATACTGATGGTTTCACACCAATTTCCAGTTATTGTGTTTACTAGGAGTGTGCACACTCTTTAAAAATGGTGCACACCACTCACCATCATGTAAACATGGTGCTCCAGGGTGCGAGATGGTAAGCAGTGTGGAATAGTGTCAAGTAATGCAATTTCAAGATTATTTAATAGAGGAAATATGATTACAGGAACACAGTACACAGTATACCCACAGTCATACATTTGATAATAAATAGGCAATACATAGATGAATAAATAAGTAAATAACTGTCACAATATTAGTGTCTCAGCCCTCATACTTATAAAAATAATGTTATAATTAAGACTGACTATAATGGGAAGTAGAGTAACATTACAAGTGTATGGAATATACTGTATTCAAACCCAAGCCCATGTGTATGGTAGTTCTACACTTACACCTGTTGCCACAAGAAGATTGAAAAAATGCTTGTCTGTGTTGCGGTTCATTGCTATAAACTGCAGTGTCACAACAGTAAAACAAACTTTGCACATTTTGTACTAGAACCCCAGACCATCTGGACTCTAGCACTGCACTTAACTCCTGCTGCCACAGGATTAGTTGCATGATATTCTCCATCTTAGTATTCATTGTTAAGTTGTTGCTGTTAACCATAGTGCAATGTTGCTTACCAGGTTTGCACAATGCAAAACTGTATTAATTGAAAGCATCCAGTTTCTATTTTTGCATCTGGGTCCTGTCTGCTTCCTAGGTGGTCCACTTTGTGCACTGTTGTGCTTCTTGCAAATAAGATAAGTAGAGTCAACCCTGTTTGTGCTAAGTGCAGCATTCAGCAAAAACTGTCAAAGAAAATTAAAAAAAAGTGAAAATACTCGAAATGAGGAAAAACAATCTATGACATACACACTACAAAATGCTAGTACACATGAGATATTATTACACAGGTCTGCATTAGAACTGTCTCTCCAATGTACCTTCAGAACAAAGGATAGGCTCCTTATCCTTCTTTGCTACTCAAACAGCTTTGCAGAAAAGAACTGATGTCATTCTTCACACAATCAACTGCAACAAAATATACACTATCAAACCATAAACTGTTATTTGTACCTTTATTATATCTGGATGTAGTGCACTTAGTGATCACACAAAATATTATGATTATTGCTTGCAAAATATACAGCTCTGCCTTAGCTTTCTGTGTTCCTTGGTCATTCATCAGTTATCTGACCAGTACTCTGAGACATGCAGTGTGTAACCCATCCTATATCATTGGTCTTAAAATGTGTGAGTATATTTACTGAGAATAATATGATATGCAGTTACCAACAACTGAAGGGCAGGTTGGATGACACAAACAAGCACAGACTGCTCTTTTGGGAGAAGTAAAGGGGTGTTACTGTTACAGCACATACAGAAGTGCACTGTTCTTTTGAGAGGGGGCAAAGCAGAGGTACTGTTATGGTACAGACAAGCACAGACTGTTATTTTGGGGTGAGAAAAGGTGAGTTACTGTTAAGGCACAAACAAGAATGGACTGTTCTTTTGGAGGGGCAAAGGTGAGTTACTGCTATGGCACAAATAAGGGTATGTGGCTCTTGTTACTTTCCTTGTTTTGAATCCTGCCTGTTGTCTGATCTTGTGATGGTTATGAATTCTGAAACTGCAATGTGTATCACTACTCTCTAGCTTATATTTTTAATTATTTCCAGTGCAAATGTATAGTGCTAAATTGAGGGCATGCAATGATCATTATTACTTTTGAGAGGTATGACTGCATAAATCTTTGATGTCTGAGGCCTACTACTTACTAATTGACACATATAAATCAAATAAGTGTCTGTTGTCAGATGTTAAGGTAATTTCTGTACAATTTTCCTACGTTTTATTTGCTTACTGTACCAAGTGGTGAAATACAAGTATATGCCATAATATTATTAAACGATACACTTCAGGTCCAGGACTTAACTTGTAAATGCAGCAGTTGCCATGGTGTTAGTTCAGGGCTGACTCTGTCTGATACAAGCAGTACACAGTTAATACATGGTGAGGTAAAAGTTGTTTGAGCTGCCTGTCATCAATTTTACTATGTGTATGTGAGTAGAAGGAAAGCTTTAGGCCCCTAGGTGGTGAGTGAGTATGCTATGCATTGTCTCTTAGCCAATGCATGGGCATACTGAGCACCTATGTCTATCTACACCCACAGCAGCTGGTAGTTCCCCCTTTGACTTCTCATCTGCCTGTGGCTGTGGTGACCTTGGCATTGGTGGTGGGATGTCTGGCCCTTCCCTTTGCTTATCCTGCTGCAGCTGTTTCCTCAGGATAATGTTATGTAGCATGGCACATACTGTGAATATTTCAGCACATTTGCAGATTGTACTGCAGGGCTCCCCAGGTGTATCTTGGCACTGGAACCGTGACTTCAGCAGCCAAAATGCATGCTGTATGACATTTCTGGTTTGGGAGTGTGCCTCATTATGGCATTCTTCCCTGGATGTGTTTGCATTTCTGATGGGTGTCATCAGCCATGGTTCCAGTGTATAGTCTGCATCCCCTAGTAAATGAACCTGTGGGATATCACCCTAGCAAACATCTGGTACAATTGGGAGGAGTGTCAGATACGTGAGTCTTGGTAACTGCAAAGGTTGCCAGCACACATGTTCAAGATGATTCCCTTAGCATTACACACAACTTAGCAGTTGATAGAGTGGTAGCCCTTTTTGTTAATGTAGCCCTATCTTGTTCCCCAGGTGGTGCCTTCATTTTTACATGAGTGCAATCTATGGCACCCAGTACTTCAGAGTAGTAAGCTATCAGGTGGCACTGTTGCATATTTCTGGCCCTCTTCTCAGAACTACAGGGAAAATATATGTTTTCACTGGCATGTTGGAGCATAGCATCCAGGAATTGGTAGAAGATCTGGATGCTGATGCCTGTGACACCCCTAACATTTCTCCTGTTGGTTTCTGAAAGGTACCTGTAGCTAAGATTCTAAGGGCTACACATACCTTATTTTCCACTGGGATGAGTTCAGCTCTGTTGGATCTGGCTCTAAGTTGAAGGCAGTAGAGGTCACAGAGTTGCTGTAGTATGGGTGGCACAGTGGTGCAGCGGTTAATGCTGTCGCCTCACAGCAAGAGGTTCTCCGGTTCGATTCTCGGCTGGGGTGCCTTCTGTGTGGAGTTTGCATGTTCTCACTGTGTTCGCGTGGGTTTCCTCCAGGTATTCCGGTTTCCTCCCACATTCTAAAGACATGCTTTTGGAGCATTTCTCCCCGGGCCTCCGCTGAAAACAGGATCTCTGGAACCTAGTCGGACTTTCCCGGTCAACAAATGTTAAATAAAATAAATAAAAATAAAAATGTCCCTGTCCATCCTTTAGCGCTCTACAATTTCCACATCATGTAGGTTGTGATAAGTTAAATGTGGCCTAAAAACTCTTCCCCTTCTTGGCCTAGGCCTATTAGCAGCAGTAGAAGTATTGGCTTCAGCCTCTAGCACATACAAATGGATTAAAGCAGCAGTAGCCCATAACATTCTGTCAGTGTAAACAGTCAACCCAAGAAATCCACGGCTTGTCCAGGGATATAAACAATTTATTAAAATTCAACAAAATAGTTCCAACGACAATAGCCAACCCCAGAGGTTAAGCGCTTTCATCTGATAATCCAGACTTCCTCAAAACCCCGAACCATATTACCAAAACCATTTAAAAACCTTTTTTGGCGCCAAAAAATAGCATACATTTAAAGACACAAGCTCCCAAAAACAAATAAATAAATCAAATCAACAAATAAAAACAATCATATTCCACTCACCCTGTTGTAAATATATTTATATAAAATATATAATAATTAATGATTGATAATAATTGATAATGAATGATTTGTAATTTCCAAAATTGGATACTGTAATTTAAATTAATCGATTATTAAATAAGTTAAATACGCCTATGTAGTAAAAATCAACTTTCTTCAAGCCAAAATCAAGAAAGGCTTGATGCTAATATAGTCATTGATTCCAGGAAATCATGTGGCGTCTGTTAAAATTTGCCATTTAGCTTCTTTCATGGCAAGCAATGCTTTCCAGTTACCCCCAAATGGAGAAGACTCCACGGTGTCAATAATAGCAAATTTAAACCTGTGTGTTTCACCGTAAGAAGAAATGTGCCTATAAAGCGCATTCTTAGGATCTTTCTTTTTAATCTTATATAAATGTTCATAAATACGTTTTCTAAAGTGCCTCTCAGTTTTCCCTATATAATGTGCTGGGCAGGCCAAACATGTAGCAATGTAAACTACTTTCGTAGTATTACAGTTCCCTGCCCTGCATCTCACATATGTCTTCTTGAAGTCTGCCAACCTAATACCATCATCTTCTCTAATGGCATCACACTGCCTACAACATCCACATTTCCTTGTCCCTCCGTATTTGTATTTAATATTGGTCCCTGTCTCAAGTAAACTCTTGAGATTAGGTCCAGTCTTAAACACAAACCTAGGTTTCTTACCCAAAATTACTTCTAAATCGTGGTCTACACTAAACAGCTTCCAATGCTCACAAATAATGTTCTTAATGTATTTGAAATAAGGTGAATAAGTCAAAATACATACTCTCTGCTTGTTCTTAGCGTTTGGATCTTCCCTATTCTTCATAGGGGAACCCACACCCAAAATTGGGGGGTATCTATTGCCCCATTCACCTTTAACAAAAGATACATCATCCAATAGTGAGATAGGGTACCCTCTGTCGAGGAACATAGTTTTAATAAATTCAAGTTCCTTACACATAATGTCTCTGTGGGAAGACATCCGGGCTGCCCTGATACATTGTCCCTTGAAAACATTCTTGAAAACATGTCTAGGATGGTTACTACTATATTGCAAGTAGTCGTTAGAAAATTTTCTAACGACTACTTGGAGTCTACATGGATGCTTTATAGCTTTTTGAATAATTCCACCAGTTTGGTTGATTAGCATGTAATTCAGCTGCTTATGCTGTAATTAGCATCTATGAAACACAGACTAAGACAGATGCAATCCATTAATAATCTGCTCCATTATAAAAAGGCAAATGTGTAGCTAGCCAAACTGATGGTGAGGAGAGCTGTATGTTTGCAAGACTGCAAAAGAGCTTTTTCCTCAGGATATATCTGTACAGAGGAGTACTGAACTTCAGCAGGTATGCCCCCGTTACTACATAATGCATATGCTGGAATGTATTTAAGAATAATGCAAAGCAAAGGCTTTTACAATTTTATCTATATGCATTAGTTAGAAGTGTGCTGATGGCATGGACTTGTTTGTCAAACCATTTCAGAAGTACATATGGTTGACAGTACATGAATACTGAATGCTGTGTGATAAATATGTTCAAATGTTTCAGGGACAGGTCCTTTGATAGCACTTTTAGCATTTCAAAGATGTGTTGTTAGCAAAACTGGTCATTTGCCTGTTCTTTTGTGGGGGGGGGGCAAAGATGAGTTACTATTATGGCACAAACAAGAATGGACTGTTCTTTTGGGTAGGAACAAAGGTGAGTTACTGTTATGGCACAAACAAGAACTGACTGTTCTTTTGGGGAGGAGCAAAAGTGAGTTACTGTTGTGGCACAAACAAGGATATAGGTTCATAGGTTCATAGGTGTGTACTAGGGTAATGGCCCTGTTTACAAGCCTAGCCCATAGGATTACCCTGGCATTATGCCACCTGACCTTAGTTCCTAGTGCCTCTGTCAAATAGAGCCACTGGCATGATCCCTGGGGTACATTTTCTATTTCCCATCCACTCATCAAGATTTCTCTTGAAGATGGCCAGTGAGGTGATCTGCTTGACATGTATGAGAAGTCTATTCTATAGCATGGGCAGTTTCTGGGTTATGAAGCTGTCCCTCCAGCATGTTCTGTTGATTGTGGTGATGAGGTTGAGGTCTCTGGAGTGTGTGGTGCAGCAGGATTGGGATTTCTTTAGATGTAGCATTTCTAACAGAGCTGATATGTTGATCTTATTACTTTCCTTGTTTTGCATCTTGCCAATTGTTAGTATTTCACATCTTGTAAAGCATTTTGTTTTTCCAGTAGGTAATACTGACTGGCTAATTTTTCTGTTTTATCTGGAATCAGTTATCTTGTAGTTATGTGGTACTTATGTGTATTATCACTCTATTGTCTTTTAGGACACCTACAGCTATGTCAGCGAGGCAGCTCCATCTATGGAGATTCCCCCCTTCAGTAATGCTGAAAATTAAATTATTGTTGACAGTTTTCAGCAACATGGTACATTTCTCCTGGGAAGGGGTCATGGAAATATGGCACAGAGGCTGTAAATATGGCAGCAGATCATACAAGATGTCAATGCTGTGGGTGGCTATGGCAGAAAATATGAACAGGTGTGCCATAAGACCACTTACATGATAACCACTGCACGGAGGTGAGCAGTTGCCCATAACCAAATGGTTACTGGGGGGAAGGCCTACTAGAGAACCACCTCTTACTCCCAGTGAAGAGTTCCTGGCAAATATATGAGATCCTGACACCTCACAGGAGAGTGAAGTACATCATGTGCTAGATGTGGGCGCTACCCCTTCTGAGACACCAAGCACATTCCAGGAGGAGCTTCCAGGTAGGCTCTGTTATCTAAACAGTTAAATACTGTTGTATAGTAAAACAATTAAAATGAATGTTAATTCTCTGTCACGTCTTTTTTTGGTGGGGGAGATTAAAGATTGCTATAGTTATAAGCTTAGTTTAGAGTTGTCAGCCACATTCTTGTTGAGAGTTGAGTTAATGCACATATAAAGGAGTATATGTATTACTCCTTCTGTTACTGTTCAATGTGATGATGTTACCCTTACCTCTTGCTTAACTTCTTCCAGGACCATCAAAACTCCAGTGTCGTATTCCTCCTGCAGATGTTAAGCCAAATAATTTTATGTCATTATTGCAGAACAATTTACAGAAATATTGTAGTGTGTCATCTTAGGCTCATTGTGTGTATTACTGTACTATCTGTAATAGTGACAGCACTGTTAGTTTGTTAGCATAAATTGCACTATAGTAGTGCAAGTATTAATGTATTCCTGTTTTCTTTCTTTTTATCACAGGAGATCATAACAGTAGGAGTATGGGCCCTGTGTGGCCTGATGTCATTGTCACAGGAGACTCTGATGATGGTGATGGCCAAACTGAGGCACAGTCAGGGAGTGCAAAGGGCAAATCTGGCACAGAGGTTGACATAGAGCCATCTGCTGCATTTCCATTGGACACAGCCAGTAGGCCTATGCCTACCCTGTCTACTGAGCCCACAGATATTGGACAGGTGGAGGGCGAGGACATTGATCAGGGAAGTGTTGCAACTGTTGCTTCAGTGCCTGTAGAGTCTGGCCATAGCCAAAATATGGGTGAGGTGCCACACAAGAGGATTGACAGGGGTGCTTGCAGGGGGCCTGCTGTCCCTCCTCCACCTGGTGTAGGTGTCAATTTCTGTGCCACTCACTGGATGCTTAGGGCCATCATAGAGGCACCAGCATGTTCCCACAGGTGCTCCTTTCCATTGGAAAGAAATTGATGATTTGGCTGTTTGACATTGTGCAGCTTCGAGAAATAGGGGTCAATCAAAGGTGAGTCGACATTTTAACGCTTTGTTTATATAATATAGATCCTTACCATCATTGGGCAATCTATATGACTGCATCTAATCAACAGTCACCTGCAAACATGGTAAACCACAGGCCACTTACCATTGCCTGCACTTCAGGGAAGTAGTTAATACACAGTTGAGGGCCAAGCACAGATCCTTGGTGTATTCCATTGGTAAGTGGCTTGTGGGGGAGTGCAGTCCCCAACTTTGAGAGTGTGTGTTCTGTTGGTGAGCCAGTTGGCTATCCAGGTAGTACTGTATGGCTTAATTCCCAGATAGGACATTTTCACTATGAGGTATGAATTGGGATATTGTCAAAGGCCTTGATTAACTGAACATATGTGGTATGTCCTGTTATCTGTCATCCAGGTGTTTGGGGTTAATATCAAAGAAGTCCACAATGTTCAATAGGCAAGATCTATCCTTGACAAGCACAACATGCATCAACTCAAGTGTGTTGAAGGTCACCTATGTCCCTGTGGATAAGGTCCATGCTGATCCCTTCCCTGACCTTGAAGATAAGGCTTGTTAGGCTTATGGGTCAATAGTTGAAGTTTTGCATGTTACCAGATTGACATGCATTACATATGACACAACATTTGATATTACTTTCTGTATTGTAGGTAATGTGTGTGGAAAAAGTACTGAGACACCAAGGTTGTAGTGCTTTGGGGGGGGGGGGCAACACATGGCTGTATTTGAAATATGTGACATAGTGTGAGATAGGGCCTTCTGTGTTTAATGTTTCCACATGTAATGTCATGTCATACACTAGAAATGGTCAGTAATACTTAATAATATGAATATCCTGAAACTAATCCTGTGGTAGCAGGTGTTACGTGCAGTGCTGGAGTCCAGATGGTCTGGGGTTCTAGTACAGGGTGTGCAAAGTTTGTTTTACTGTTGTGACATTGCAGTTTATAGCAATGGACTGCAACTTAGACAAGGGTTTTTTCAACCTTCTTGTGGTAAGAGGTGTAAGTGTAGAACTAGCATACATATGGTCCTGAGTTTGAATACAGGATATTTCATACACATTTAATGCTGTTCCACCTCCCACTATAGTCACTCTCATTTATAACACTTGACATATAGTGCAGCTGATACTAATTTTTATAAGTATGAGGGCTGAGACACTAATATTGTGTCAGTTATTTGATTATTTATTCATCTAAGTATTGCCCATTTATTATCAACTGTATGACTGTGGGTATGCTGTGTAATATGTAAGCATATTTCTTCTGTCTGTGGTGGCATGACCTTCACACTTGAGTAAAACACTTACACAACTGCCTGTACATCAAAGTTCCTTGAAATTGCATTGCTTGCCACTGTTGTGCACTGCTTACCATCATGCACCACAAAGCTCTTTGTTTGGGCAATGCTGTGCAGTGCTCACCATTTTCAAACAGTGTGCACATTCTCAGTAAATGTGATAACTGGAAATTAGTGAGAAACCATCAGTCTCCATTGTTCTTGATCTGTAGTAAACACGGCAGGCATTTGTGTAGAGGGTCTGAGATTTAGGGCTCAGAAATGGGGTGTCCAGGAGCCCAAGATTTTGTGGGGCTCCTAGTGAAAGAACACAGTGTCAGGCTGGTGCAGGAGGATTATTCTGGGAGCCAGTTTAAGACAGAAGCTTGTGAGAGTTTGGCCCTACCTGTGACCAGTGCCACCAGTATCCCCTGCACTGGTGAACAGTATAGACATCACTACAGTGACTTCTAGATGCTGCCCTCGATGTTTGGATTGAGGAATTTGGGATGGAGGACATCCCACAGATGTGTAAGTATCAACTACATAGAGTACTTGTAAGTCTTAAAAGCTGAATATAGGCAAGACTGGTATTTATAATGGTATTCTGTTCCATTCTGTTCTGCTATTTATACAGCTATGACTGAGAGGGAGTGCAATATTAAGACTTATACCGATAGAGTGGTGAGGATGGGGGATGAATGTGGTATGTATGCAGAAGAAGAGTACTGTTATTGTACCATTAAATGTTAAGGATAGCTTGCTTGGTATTTTGTACAGTTGTGTCAAGTTGAGCATGCATATCTCAGCTGTAAAAGCAAAGTATGCAAGCATTAGTCTGTAGCACAAACAAAGGTAGCTTGTTTGCTATCTTATGCCATAGTATCAACCTGAACATGCATATTCCAACTGTAAAAGCAAGTATGTATGTATTACTCTGTAGCACAAATCAAGAGTGCAATATTAGACTTCAGTCAGAGATGGTGGGTTCAAATACCACACTTCCCAACTATACAATAACTGTTAATTTTTCAAATATGTATAACGTAAAGGTTTAAAGTAAAAGCTCTATATCAGTGGCACAAATGCCCTACTGTAAACTGTAATCTGGATAACTGGAACAAGCATATGTGCAATATATGCACATGTAAAGGAGTACTTGCTGCAATCATATTATAGTGTGCATTTGTTAGTAGCTGCTGGTCTAAAGTAATAAGTTATCTTGTTAGGGGGGCATAGTCTTATGAGTAAAGGTAAAATTAACAGAGTCAAATAATTGTATCAATACACCGTATGTTACATATGAAGGTAAAACGAAGTAACAGTTCCAACGGAACACTCGAGTAGTATAGCTGCAATAGCTATTTAATAGAAGCACTAGTGTGTTACTTTAAAAAAAGAATTTATTGAGCGCGCTTTTGTCTTCAGTAACAAGACTTCATCAGAAACATTTACATCCCATAACAGTGGTGCTTTTATACTCTTGAACAATTGAATAATTGACAATCAGTTATACATCTCCCTCTCATTGTTTAAAAGAAACATGTCACAATTCAAACATTAAAAATGTCATTAGAAATAAATATATCTATTTGATACAATTAATATATATTACTTATATGTTGCATGTATATTATTAAAAAATAATAAAAGTTTTAATATATTACATAACAATTTAATTAAAATACATTTTATAGGGAACATTTACAGCTTAAATGAATGATATTTTAAAACAGTCTTGATACTACATGTTTCATTTATACATGGGGAATGGGTGGAATTCAGTCTTAGTTGCCACTTTAACTCTTCCCTATCCAACCTATTTTTCCAATCACCACCCCTGTGATCATTACCAAGATTATCCAAAATACCAAAAAGTAAGGTTTTACATAAACTATTGTCCCTAAAGTGTTTATAGAGGGCATTATTGTCATCCTCACGTCTGATAGCGTAAAGATGTTCATATATCCGTCTGCACAGAGCCCTTTCAGTTTTGCCAACATAAAATTGCTGGCAGATCTGACAGACAGAAATGTAAACTAGCTGTTTAGAACCACAGCAACCTCTCTTTAAATACACCTTTCTTTTAGGTGAACCAATTTCCACCCAGTCAACACCGAAAATGTATGAACAGTATGCACAGGAACCACAACCCCTAATTCCTCTGGATATGTCATTTGTTTTTATGGGATGTTCAAGTAAAAACTTGAGATTATTATTGGTTTTAAATACAAAATAGGGTTTATTACCTACAACGTCCATTAAACCATCCTCACCCTTGAAGATTACACAATTCCTCTTGATTATTTGTTGGATGTCCTTAACAAGAGAACCATAAGTCAAGATCATAGATTGTGTATAGTTTTGGTTATTTTTATCCCCAAAATGTTCAACATTGTTTTTTGAACTCTCAAGGGATTTACCCAATAGGGGTACATACTTCTTACCCCATTTGTTTAAAACTTCTTCACTGGTAGAGTATAACAAAGAAGTTGTGTAACCTCTATCCGTAAAAAGATTGACCAAAAAAGCTATCTCATTCTTACAAATCTCTTCGGAGGAGCACATTCTTGCTATCCTCACCATTTGGCCCTTTACTGTTCACAAAAGGGGTTTTCAAATACTACCCATAGCAACCCCTTTTTCTCTTTGTAATATCCCCCCCTCAAATATAAAAAAATTTTTTTAAAAAAAATATTAGGATCATTACATTACAAAATTGGTGTTGGTGTTACAGATATCTAGTAGAGCTAGTAAAAAAAAATTGTCTCGTTTGAAATATTCACTTTTTCTTACCTAAAAAAAAAACAAATCTTGTAATATATAATGTGTATGTTTTTAGGTTCCATGAACATTCTTTCTGCAAATCCCCCAGTGGATAAGTGATACTGTCTGAACAACACAAAAGAAACAAATCAAATAACAAAAATCGCAGAGAAACAGTCATAGTAGTTATTGAACTATTGAACAGTCACATGGTATATATTGGCATAAATTCACTCTAAAGTAGCTCAATGCAGATTATTTAGATCTCTTTATTATAGTTTATATCCTTTATTATAGAAAAAAACAAGAAGAACAACAAAGCGCTTCGCTGTACCTGGTTGATTCAGGCTTTCACTTAAACTAGTAGTTCTTGTCCCTTTTATATTTTAAAAGTTAGTCATGTGCTTTAATTAGCACTTACTTGTGCTTAATATGTGAGCATATGTTTAATTTACGCTTGCATTTTTTAACAAACTTAATGCATAGCAGCATTTTTTTATGTTTTTGTAACAGTATGAGTTTGGTTTAATCATTTCAATTAGTAAGTGCTAACTAAAGCACATGACTAACTTTTAAAATATAAAAGGGACAAGAACTACTAGTTTAAATCAACTTGAGAAAGCCTGGTACAACCAGGCGAAAGCGCTTGTTCGAAGTGTTCTGTCTTATTGTCTTTCTATAATAAAGGATCTAAATCAGCTATCGAAGCCTTAATTGTTGCTGCATTGAGCTACTTTAGAGTGAATTTATGCCATCTACATTGTGACTGTAGTTCAATAGTTGGGCTACGCTGGTTTCTGCACGTGGGATTATTACTGTTCTCTGAACTTATAATCAGTCTATATGGGGGGGGTCAATAATGTTTTTGTGGGTTTTAGAAATACTGAACATGATAGCTATTCTAGGATGTTTGTTACATAAAAATTGAAATATTTCTTCATTAATTACACCCTGGAGTAAAGAATCTTCCAAGCATAACTGAATCTTCTTATGAGCTACATTAATTTCATTAATAGAAAAGACTTCATATTTGTCATCATCTTGTAGCATACCATAAATTCTATTAGTGTAATCCATCCTCTTCACAATAGCCATCCCACCCCCTTTGTCAGGTTTCATGAACCTCAGATTTGAATTACCATGATGTGTAATGTTTCTGATGAAGTCTTGTTATGTAAATGTTTCTGATGAAGTCTTGTTACTGAAGACGAAAGCGCGCTCAATATATTTTTTTTTAAAGCAACACACTAGTGCTTCTATTAAATAGCTATTTCAGCTATACCACTCGAGTGTTCCATTGGAACTATGTTACTTTGTTTTAGTTTTGGTTGGCTGCAGTTCCTATTTTTTTATTGTACTGTGTACATATGAAGGTACTAATCATATCTTTTTTTTCTCTCACCTCAACCCTTATTTGTTTTTATTTTTTATTTTTTTATTATTTTTTTTTGTTGTTTTATTTTATTATGTGTTGTTAAAATGTTTCCATGTCATCCATATGTACCACATCACAAAATGCTCCACAGCACAGTGGGGTAGGCCTGCCCCACAGAATCCACCTGCCTCCTCTTTACGGGCCACAGCACCATTGCCCAGCACATCTGGGAGCTGACCGGGCAACACCACCTCTGCTGCCCCTGCAGTACATGCCCCTTCAGGTAGTTCTGCCTCAGAGAATATGTCAGTGGTTCCTTCTGGGAGCAGTGGCAGGGGTGGTGAGTTTATCAGCCAAGCTGAACTGCCAGGGATGGTGTGTAGGGTTGTGCACCACAATGTTGGTGTACTCCTTAGATGGATGGAGGGGGTTGCTCTCCCTCATTTTGCATGGAATCAGGAGGAGGAGAACCAGACATTGAGCTCTCCAGCTAGTGAAGTGAGGTGACAGTGATGACAGTCCTGTGAGTGAGGACTCAGTTCTCACTGTCAACCACCTTGATGTCCATGGGTCCAGGATGGCAACCACCCTCACTGCATCTATGGTGTCTACTGACCTCTAGAGTCCATCACCATCCCTGTGTTTTATCTTGTCTGTCTTTCTCTCTGTAATTGCTTCCATATCTACCCAAATTACCAGACCAGGACATACCTATACCCCTTTCCCAACATTCTTCTCTATCTCTCCAAAAAAGAAAAAAAAGGGCACATGTCCCAGAAAAAAATTGTCCCATAAATAGCTCTCCATTTCACACACATCTACTTGACACACTTGATTCAGTCCAATTCGCTATACAACATGATTGTGTTGTGGTCACCCCTCTCTTTGGAGGTGACAGCCCAAATTCTGCTAACTTTCTGCATATATTATCAGTTTTTACTGTTGAAGAAATAGATAGGTGTGGTTATTTCCTACATCCCTCCTGCAGATTCCTGTATTGCTTTCTATTTGTTCTTCCCTCTGTTGGCCCACCATTTCACTACTGTCCTATCTTACCCATTTTCTTTTCTTTACTACATTACTCCATGATGGTGCGCCTCATGCACCAACATGCAATGATAATGCAAAAGTAGTTAAATGTATTAGATACAGATGTATTCAATCCCACTACCATCTGGCCCCCAAAAGGAATGTATCCTTGCATTCAGTGCAATAACACCTGCTGTCACATAGTCAGTAAAGTAGCAGGGGTATTCCACAGAGTGAATACTAACTATCAGACTTTAGAATTCTGGAGAAGCAATAGATCCCTTGACTGTCTGAGCTTCATGTTTGCATGGAGGTGCACATTGTGCATCAAAATTAAACAGCAGCAAAAGCTGCAGTTACCCCCATGCAATGCCATTTTAGCTAGCTGTGCTATGCAAACACACAGCAACATATCTCATATAAAAATTCATGCCATTGCATTATCAGTCTGTAATGAAAAGTATTTTAAAGCATTAGATGCACCTATATTCGAACCCAGTACCATCTGGCCCAAAATAAAAGGAATACATCAATGCATTAACATGTGCTGCCACAGAGTCAAGTAAGCAGTAGGTGTGTTTCTTAGACTCAGTCCTAATTGTCAAACTGTAGCAATGCAGCGCATGTTTGCACACTACTTAGCTATGTGCATGCATATGCACTTTGCTAACCGTCACTCAAACCTTCTGTTCACTGCATTATGGAAATGTATATATTATGCTGTATTTCTGCTGTTTACTTTCCATTTTCTTTGTATGACATGAAATTACATGTAGAAACATTACAAACTGAGAGCCCTATCTAACTGTATGTCATATAATTAAAATACATCCATGCGTTGACACTCCACCAAGCACTACAACCCTGGGGTCTCAGTACTTGTTCCACACATATATCAACCACACTACAAAATGTAACTTCAAATGTTGTGTGCTATGCAATGCTCATCAATCTGGTACATGCAGAACTGCAGCTACTGAACCAAATACCTAAAAAGTCTTATCTGCAAGGCTACTACAGGAATCAGCATCGATCATGTCCACAGGGACAGAGGTGACCTACAACACACTTGACTCTACCCATCTTGGTATTGCCAGGGTAGATTTTCCTTACTGACCCTTGTGGACCTCTTGGATAGTGACCCAAAGACCTAGATGAGGGACAACAGGACATACCACCTATGCTGAGTTATCTTAGGCCTTTGGCACTATCCCCTAGTCATGTCTCACACCCAAGATCTCCCATCTGGGAATTAAGGCATACAGTACCAGATGGATAGCCAACTAGCTCAATGACAAAACATACACTGTCAAATTTAGGAACTGCACCTCCACCGCTAGAACACTCACCAGTGGAATACCACAAAGATCTGTGATTGGCCCACAAATGTTTGGCAAATACTTCCCTGAAACACAGGCAACAGTACATGGTGTGTGGTTTACCAAGTTTGCAGATAACTGTTAAATGGACACACTTATATAGAGTCTGCCAATGATGGTAACATATTATAGTAGGGGCTGACACAGAACGATGATTGGTGACAAACTCATGGACTGAATTTTAAACATACAATGACTCTTTGTCACCTTTGTCAATGAAGTACTCCTGCTAATTAGGATATACATAGCACCCACCTAAGTTCAAACACAGTGTTGAGAGACTTGGGATGGGTCTATATCATATGAACAAATCACACAAATTGCGAAATGTCATAATATCTAACGTACCGGACCTCGAAATTCCTATTGTGGGGGGCTGTGCCCCCCACACTCCCCACTAAATATATATTCCGACTCCAAAATTGCACTACAGTGAAGAAAAGGCAAATATCCCATTCTTCACTGTACCGCAATCTCAGAAAAAGCACTTAGAGGTCCGGTATGTTCGAAATTATGAGCATTCACAATTTGTGCTATTCGCTCATATGATATAGACCCACTTGGGAACACATATTGATAGCAATCTACACTTTCATAACTATGTGCCCATAGTAGTGAGACACACAATCTGCATTGCACATGTCATACATATGGACATCACATCCAAGACCAGGGTAGTCATACCTCTGCAGTACTCTACCCTTATCATTAATTACTAGTCGACAAAGAATAAAGGGCTAGTATCGACAATATTGCCTAATAGTTTTCCTTATTTCTGTGTCATTTTAATGTGGAAGGAAATACAGAGACTCTGGGGAGGACTTGTTGTCATTTTTTTTTTTCACCGGAGGGATGAAAAGTAGTTACAGTCAGAGATGGCCATAATGAGAGGTGGTGAACTGAGGCTTATTGAGCTCATGATGAGCCAGCCAATACAATCTGGTAAATGAAATGATGATGTCATCCATCACGCGCTCTACCAGACGTGATGATATGGATCTATATGGTTCCTAACGGGTGGGTGAGCCACTTAGGTAGCCGTGACAACACCCTTAACGAACTCTATGGATCCTATTCACAAGTAGTGGGGTCAATGGAAAATTGATCGGGGGGTTAATTTTTGTGATCGAGGCTTATTTTGTTATCTCGAGCCAAATAAAAATGGATCCCACTGATAAAGCGACAATAACTATGGTACTCAAATGAATAACCCTCACTGAATTGCCATCACGAACTAATATACTCATGCAAATGGCACTATTTGTGGCTGCAAGTGGATAAATTTAATTAATTTTTTGAAGCTAATAACTTTGATTTTTGACAAATGATGGTTAAACAAACCGAAATGAATTATGAAAACTGAAAGATGATAATGACAATAAGGCACTGACTGAAAGATTTAATTTATGTGTTTGGAAAAACTGAAAGTTTTATTAAAAAAGTAATGATAGAATGGTTATTTGAAAAGATATGAAGATTAAAACTATAAGGTTAAGGGATAGAAAATGATTCTATGGGGAGGGAAGAATATGATGAATTATCATTGCAATTTACTATGGGTGCAATTGATGATTGAATGGAATGATTAGAAAATGTATGAAATTTAATTGATAAGAAAAAAGAATGATAAAGAAATATATTAGAAGATGAAAATGAAAGTAGAGTTAAATGTAGTTAATGTGAAACAAATTGAGAAACTATGAAATTTCATAGTACAACCTAACAAATGAAATACAGATTTAAAAAATTTATGAGAAAACAAGAAAAATTTAAAAGAGATAAAAGAGATATGAAAAGAAAACAGCAAAAACAACAAAACCAGAGGAAAAAGTAGAAATATGGAAACAAGATAAAAATAAAATGAATCGAATACTAAAGAACTAATGGAAGAAAGATAGGCCTAAATTAAAGAGGACGACAGTTATCAAAAGAAAGAAGTGAGAAAGAGAAAAATGGAAGGAAGTTCATTCAAAGCAAAAACAGTAAGGGGAAAACTTAAAAGGGCATTCACACCAGGGATGCAATTTCATATCCAAAAGAAGAGATAGTGAACCCTTAATACGAACATAATACATTATAATAAGAATTAAATTCACAACTGAGAAAAATTTTTGTAATTAATGAAAAACATGGATTAAAATTTTATAAATAAGTGAAATTTGAAAATTCAGTAAGGTAATGACTTAATGCTTATAATATAAGTTTTGAAAGAAAAATATATTAGAAAATAATAATCAGCAGTTCCCCTTATAAAATGTAAGAATAGTAATGATTAGAGGAAAAAGTGGATGACCTTTAAGAAAAAAGTTATAAAGTGATATTAGATATAAAGAATGTAGATTAAAGCCTTAATTGAAGAGTGATGACCTATAACTGTAATTCAATAAAGAATAGAATAATAAATAAAATTACAATAAGAAATATTGAGAGGCAGACATCAAGAGAATAGGAAGAACAATAAGTACATTAGAATACAATTAAATATAAAACTAGAGGTCCATTATATTTCAATAAGAGGTAGAAAAGATAAGATTAATAAAATTATTTAGATCATATTAAATTCTGTATTTTATATTAGAATGGTCTATATAGGATACTTTAAGATAGATTTGTACCTAGATTAACATTAACCATATATACCTATTATAAGATAAAAATTTATTAGATCCAATTATAGATCTCTAGATTATAAGCAATTCCATAATTAGCACCCTAATTTCCAATACCATAGATTCATATAACTTTTATTGTCTATACCCCATAATTCCCATTTATCATATTTGTCCAAAACTTTTAGTTTTTGCCAAATTGACACACATATGTAAACTTAATGTTAATTATTACATAGAAATGATTATTTTTAAATGATAATTTTTGATTATTTAACAGTAGAAAAATATAACCAAAATACAGGCACTACTTACTATAGATATCAGAGAAATGATATTATAACCTCCCTGGAATAATGGATGGAAAAGATTTATATTAATTTAACTATGGTATAGAGAATGTTATCATGATATTTATGGAAATGGATTTAAAATACATATACAAACAATTTTGAAGAATATGGAATTATATGATTTATAGTACTATAAAAATTCATACAATTAGTTGGTGTTATGCACTGCTCCATTTATATGGAAATGTGTTTGAATTTGGACTGTTTGATTGAAATTATATGTTTAAAATGTTACTTTCGCTTTTTGGGAAGGAAGTTTCTTATTTGGATTACCTTTAATATGGAATTATGTCAGTTTATTTTCTATTTAAATTCAAGATGGAAATATAGTAAATTGATACTTTAAATGACACATCTAATAAAATCATTTAAACAGACACCTAGTTATTAAATACATAATCACAAAATACAAGAAAAAAGCCACAGGAAGGAGTATCGGAGTAAGACATTGACTTAGAGTTCTCCAGTTGTTGTCCTTTGGTTGAGTTCTAAGCATTAAAAGGGTAAGGCAGAGGGAGTTGTTGTGAAAGTGAATGAAATGTCATACTTATTTTGTGAATTATAGTTTGGTAATGAAATAACATAGGAAAGTAGGCACCCCAAAGAGGGAGAATCGGAGATAACAGAATTTATTTAAACAGAATGGGCATATAGGACAATGACCACTAAAAGGTAAGTATACCCTTAGGAGAACAGAACAGGTAGAGAAAGTGAATGGAGAGAAAAGAAATGAATTATAACAGGAATTGTATAGTATAGAGGAAATTCTATGGGTTGGACCCTATGGTGTGATTAGGTAAAGAAAATAAATTCGCACAAGATTATATGAAAAGACACAAAACCAAAATAAAAAGCACCATAGGGTGTGTCACCAGGTGGACAAAACATGAAGAATACATTAGAAAAATGAAAGCAAAAATAAAAAGAAACAGGGTATTATGACAAAACAACCAGGGAAGGAAACTTGGGTAATAAAATGGCATTTTAGGCAGGATACATAGAAGCATTATATTGATTATAAAAAAGCACACAACATTTTTAAAAGGTTTTATTGTAGAGCAAACATATTACAAAGCATACAAGAGGTACAATGCTAAAAAGAGGATTAGATAGGAAGACTGACAGTGGCAACACAAAAGGAAGGCTAAATAGCATATATAATATTAAAAGGGGGATGTAAAAAGGCAAGATAGGAACCACATAATTAATAGTGGTACTGTAATAAGTTTTATGGCAATAAAAAGTTGGATCAAAGCATATCCAGAGGGGATGTATCAAACCCAATTAAGCTTAGCTGAGAATAGGTTTAGTAATCGAATTAAAAAGTTCCATCACATCTGTTTTATAAATATAAACATGTATACTTAAAGAAAATGTATTATTAAATTTATAAATTATAGAAATTTTATTGATACTTTGTTATATTTATACCAATCATTATTAACAAAGACAAAAGTTATAATATTAAATATTTATACATATTTTTATGAATGATTTTACTAATATATATATTAGTTATAATTAATATAATATTATAAATTGTAATAAAGTAAATTGTATGAAATATATTATTATGTGTAATATATAAGTATTTTTAACTAATATAAGAGTTATATTATGAAGTACTTATACCTTTAAAAACACAATTGTAGCTATTACTTATCACACCAATAATGGAGTATAATGTTCACATCTCTCTGTAGCTCACCAGACACCTGCAGCAAATGAGAGAACAAAGGGTTGTGCCTGGGAAATTCAAACATGACATACATTGAAAGACTGACATACCTGTCACTGGGGTCTATATTAGAACATCGAAGTTTCACAACTTCGAATGTTCTAATATCCATCCCTATTCAGCGAATGCTGAAAGTAGTGAAGCTGCAGAACATTGAATTTCTTTCTAGGGAAGGAATTTGGTTGGCCGTTCCTGTGGCTTCGCTATGTTCAGCACTATGATGGAAAGTTACAGGTCAGGATCAGGTAAGTGTGAGATTGTATGGACGTGAGGGTTAGGGAACGGGGTAGGTGAGTTAGGGTTAGGGAGTGGGTCAGGTAAGTGTGTGATTGTGTGGACATGAGGGTTAGGGTGGGGTAGGTGAGTTAAGGTTAGGGCGCGGGTGAGGTGAGTGTGCGATAGTGACGGATCTTAGGGTTAGTGTTTGGGTTAAGGTAAGTGGATAACTAGTGGTGTGTGTACAGTTTAGTGTAGGGTTAGATGTAGGATTTTAGGTGTATGTGTGTGGATTGCTGTTTGTTTGGTGTGTTTGTGTTGTGTGTATGTGTGTCGGAACAGCAAATTTTTTCCCTTGGAAAAAATTTGTTGTTCTGCATGTTCGATGTTGTCAGTGTTCGCTGAACAGGGGATGATATTAGAACATTCAACATTTTAAAAAGTCAATATTATAATATAGACCCATGTCACTGTACTTGGTATCATGCAGGCTGCTGAGAGGTGACCTATAGCTGCCCCTTCAGAGTAGTCTCAGACCCTACCCTTCTGGAAATGATGGACATCTGCAGTTTAAATGGGGTAGCTGTAATTTGCCCCATGGTTTCCAATGTAGCCTGTGACATAAACAGAACATGCTGTGAAGACATATATATCCCACAATGATTCACACTCCCCTATAATAGGCTCCCACTATATGTGAAGCAGTGCTCTTCAATGACCCTATTCAAGTGTAAATTTGACTACTGGTTGGGTGATTGTAAAGTCACCTCTGGGCTGGCACCTATGTCCCTAATGGAGAGGCCCAGTTGTTGCTGCTCCCAAACATGGTCTGCTAAAAATGACCATCCATCTATGCTTAATAATGGTACTTATGTTTGTAGACAGTTACACTTCTAAGCACCTTATTGTTATTAGGCTAATGGATTCATATGAACCTATGATGCTATGTGCCTATGCAGGCCTCATAATCTGCTGTCCCCCACATGGCTTGCTGATGTCATCTACTTTAAGTTCACCTGCACTCTTGTGTAAATTGGACTTGTGCTGTGGTGCTTACATTACGTAATGTGTTCTATAATCTGTATACTTAGGTAGGGGTTCTATTCTGACTGTGGTCAACAGTGTGTGTGTGTGTGTGTGTGTGTGTGTGTGTGTGTGTGTGTGTGTGTGTGTGTGTGTGTGTGTGTGTGTGTGTGTGTGTGTGTGTGTGTGTGTGTGTGTGTGTGTGTGTCTAAACAGCAGAGCAGATGTGTGTATTCTACAGTTACTTCTCCAATTGCAAGGATTTTGATGCTTGTTCATGCCTGCACATCCATTTCATACAGGTCTCCTAATCTCTTGTCTCCCACATGGCCTGCTGATGTTATCTACTATAAATTCACCTGCACTCTAGTCTAAACTAGATTTGTGCTGTGGCACTTGCATTAAGTACTGTGTTCTGTAGTCTGTGAACTTAGGTAGGGGTTCTATTCTCACTGCAGTCAAGTGTGTGTGTGTGTGTGTGTGTGTGTGTGTGTGTGTGTGTGTGTGTGTGTGTGTGTGTGTGTGTGTGTGTGTGTGAGCTGTTGCTTGACATTACAGAGAGCATTTTACACCAGCATGTGGGACAATGTTATTACCATATGCTCAACAGACAATGTTGATGTCATCAGCTATAAAGTGCTGTCTGACACATTCCAAGTTCGACTTGAGCCATGGCTCTTGCGTAAAGTTCTGTGTTCTGTAGGCTGTATACTTTGATAGGGAGGGGTTCTTGTCTCACTCCAGTCAACTGTGTATTTGTTTATGTGCATGTGTATTACCTGTTGCTTGATATTACATACAGCATTTTACCCCAGAATGTGGGAAGTTGTTATCTTTTCCACAACAGACACTGCTGATGTCATAAACTATAAAATGTCGTCAGACACACTCCAAGTCAGACTTAAACTGTGGCGCAGGTGTAAAGTACTGTGTTTTGTAGTCTGTGTACCTAGACAGAAGGGGTTCTATTCTTCCTCCAGTCAGCTATGTATGTGTGTGAGCTGTTGCTTGACATTACATAGAGAATTTTACACCAGCATGTGAGACACTGTCATCTTCTCCTCAACTGACACTCCTGATGTTATCAGCTATATCATATTTTTGGATATGCAGTACTCACACCAGAGCAGGGTCAGAGTCTGGCCTTGGGGCCAGGCAGAAGTCACCTCATCGTATACAGTAAAGTTTACAGTGACATGACTTTTTTATCTATCCACATACATCATGGCATGGTGTGTAGGTCCTGTGTTATCTTGCCGAGAAAGCCCTATGGTTCCTACAGCTGCTACATGTGTCTGGTGAGGTACATGTGAAAATGCACATTATACTCTATTAGTGCTGTAATAAGGTTTGACTACAGGGTTGTCATACAATCCTAACATCTCAGTATGATGGTGTGAGTTATGATGTGCACAACACTTTCAATAGCAGTGTGGACACTTGGTTGTCAAAGTTCAGATTGGCTCTCTAAATGTGTTTCCAGTGCTTGCATCACTGGATTCCTGCATAGCAGGACTATTGTCTATGCTGTGATTAAGGTGGAACTCCTCTTTTTTTCAGATGGACAACATTACAAACACACATTTCTGCATGTATTTGTATATTGTGTACCTTTGTCATCATTCAGTCATGTGTGTTAGCTGCCCTGTACTATGTTATCACCATTGATGGATTCAGTGATTGCACACAATATGCAAGAATAAGCAAACTTGGTAAGCCAAAGGCCATATACTTTAGGCTGAACTGTTGATAAATACAGTTCAAACAGTGAAGGGCCAAGCACAGATCCCTGGGGTTTGCCAGTGATTGCCAATGGTGACAGCTCTACTTGTACAAGTTGATTCAGCAACTTTCACATAATGTGTTCTGTCAATGAGCCAGTTGTTTACCCATCAACTAATGTAAGATTTAATTCCCAACTTGGGGGTTTCCACATGTGTGATTGTGTCAAAACCCTAGGCCAGATC
Organism: Protopterus annectens; assembly: GCF_019279795.1. Lineage (NCBI taxonomy): Eukaryota > Metazoa > Chordata > Ceratodontiformes > Protopteridae > Protopterus > Protopterus annectens. Next base: position 355,924,576 of record NC_056745.1, read on the forward strand.
ACAATAGGCAGTATGCACTGTCTTACCTTCATCCAGGCCTATCACACGGAATCCATGTGCTATGACAATATCACCAATCACCTGTGGCATGACTCAGCACATATACCTTACTGATACGGTTGAATACACAGTTGAAAACACCCTTCACATGGCCTATGTTCCCATACAAGGGTATACATCAACATGCATCCACCTAAGTTGGGGGGAACAGCACCTGATGCATGTATGTATAGGAACATCCTGACTCTCCTTGACTGTGAGTTAGACCAACATGTCATCATGGACCACGTCTAGTCATACACTAGTAATATTCCAGGTGTGTGCAATAGACCTTTGTGAGCTGTTACTGCTACATCAGGTCTATTACATCTTACAGATGTCCTCAAGAGTCCATCGAGGCCATGCATGATAACAACAGTATCATCTTGTGGAATTTGACCAGGTTAAGGCATCTGACAAAAATCAAATCCAAACTGAGCATTCAATCAACACTGTCATATGTAGCCATGAGCAACTATATCACCAAATGGGTAGACCAGTGTATGACATATGTGGCATCTCACTATGTTGAAATGTGTGATGTGACATATATCTCAGGTCCAGTGATCAGTTTGGTATATGAGGTGTGTCTGCTAAGACGTTTCCTGCCCACTGGTTAAGTGATGGACATCACAGATGACATACACATGGCGTGTCTAAACAGCTGCCTGAAAGACTACAGCTTGTGGGCAATCATTGACTCTAACTGTGATATTAGTATAATACACACAGTATCAACACATACCAGAGACTGCTGCCACAGCCATGATAACACTTGCATTGACAAGACCCATGGAGTGATGTGTTGCTTCAGGAAACAGACACAACACTCAAGTAACATGTGGACATCACACCATATAATCTGACCAATAAGTATGTGACCTGTGTTCTGGGGTATAATCTGACCAATAAGAACGTGACCTGTGTCCTGGGGTAGAGGGTAAGTGCTACATCCACCAGCATGTGGTCACAGTGCTGACTACTCCCTTGAATGTAACAGAACTACTGGGTATGTGGTGGACATGCACATCAGAGACCATAATAACTTCATGGTTCCCAGCATTCATCACACCAATAACTGTACAATGCACCCTTCGTCATGTGCCTCCCTACACTTCTTCCAATGATGAGTAACTGAAGTGTACCGCCTTTGTCACAGTGTTCTTACTAGCCTTACCTAGGTATTGTTTCTGGGGAATATACATGACTCACTGATGGTGCAGAACACCAATAGGTTCATAGGTTCATATGTGTTTGCTAGGCTAATGACCACAAGGGCCTTTTAAAGCTTAACATTGCATCCCAAATCTCTGACAAGTTCTGATACCCTTGATAAGTGTAACTAGGGGTTTGGGAGGTAAATTATTTACAGATTGCCTGTGTCCATTAGAGACATAGATGCCAAACCAGGGATGAATTTCCTATTCCCCATCCAATTGTCCAAGTTGCATTTGAATTGGGTATAGGGTGGAATTCTGCTTCACATGGGCAAGGAGCCTATTCCATAGATGGGGTAGTCTCTGGGATACATACCTGTCTCTCCAGTGGGTCCTATTTATATCACAGTCTAGGTTTAAGTCTTTAGAATGGGTAATTCTGGTGCTGTTTGTCTAGTGGATATGCAGGAGGTTCATCAGGACAGGGTCTGACAATGCCTTGTATGCCAGGCAGAGATCTCCCCTCAATGGCCTGTAGGAGAAAGAATACAAGGATAGGGCCTTGACGTGGTCTGCACAGCACATGCTACTTATACCCTGTATTATTTTAATGAGGAACCTCTATGTATGTTCCAATTGTTGACTGTACCTGGTTAGATATATACCAAGGGGGCATTGTACTCATTGACAGATCTGATGAATGCCAAATATAGTGGAACAATTACTTCATTGGACCTAAATGCCATACCTTTGTTTATAAGTTGCACAGCATAGAATGATTTTCTCACTACTGTATGCACATGATAGTCAAAGGCTAGAGTATTATCTATGTGTGTGTGTCCTCAAGTCCCTGACTACTATGCTTTACCTCTAGATAATTTGGTGCCAGAGACTAAGTTACTTGGGTTCAAATTGATAAATCAGCTGAAATTCCATTCCCTTACAACTTAATATAAAAAAAGACTCAAAAAAAAAACTAGGTGCTCTCTACTCAAACATTATTTCTCACCTACTACAAAAAACTCTCTCTTCCCTCATTCCTTGTTCCTTTCTTCTGTATGGTGTGCCTGTCCTGACTAACTTACAATCTTCCTCTTAAAACACAAACTCTCTCATGCTACAATAAAATGCCAGAATAAGCTCTAGTGGCCACAAAGCATCCTCACTTACATTTACCTCTCCACAAACTAACATAGTTAGACTAATATTCTCAACTCACTATATTCTCAAACTCACTCTGCCCCCACTCTCATCTCTTCTCCTCCTTGCTATGTCCATCTCTCCACAGACAATAAAGAATCAACAACCAGAACTTACTTGAACTCCACAACACACTTCACAACCAGACACAAACTTACCGCCCCCAGTTAAAACTTCTCTATCTATCTTTTTTATACATCTCTTCTCCTCTCAACTCCACCACATTACACCTTCAACCACTTTACATCAAAATAAAATATCTTCACTCTCATCTACACCCACTTGATTGAAATGCTCCCTGTATTTCACACTTCAAATTTCTTTGTCTTTTCCCTTTTCTTTCAAATTTTCTTTTTCTTTCCTTTTCTTCTTCCTCTTTCTATCCTATAAAGTTCCTTTGCATTGAAACAGTCGTAAAGATATAAATTCCTCAAGTACTTCTATATGAAAAAAATGATATTTTGTACATATCTACCACTACTCCAAATTAACTCACTACAAAATGCAAACTGAATCACTTACTGGTTCGACTCTTAGGGATGTGTTGTCAATATGATAGTTACCAGGGTGGATGCCTTCTCAATGGATATTATTATGCACTTCTTGGCATTTGGTTTTAGTCCATGGCTCTGACACCAGTTATTTGTCTGTGTTAGCCCTGCTTGAAGAACATTTGTGTTCGTGGGGGATTCTATGACTGCTCTTAATTTGCAATCATCTGTAAATTTAGTTAGTCAGAGGTCTCTGACATTGCCCTTGATTTCAGAGAAGTAAATGCCAAAAATAAGCAGTCCCAGGACTGATCCCTGAGGGACTCCACTTGTGACTGTCTTTTTTGTAATGCAGGTCTCCCCAATTCTAAGTTCCTGAGTCATGTCTATAAGTCAGCTGGCCATCTACCAGGTGACATAATGACTTATATCTATCTTCTTGAGTTTGTCAACAATGCCCACATTGGGTATTGTGTCAAATGCCTTGGCCAGATCAAGGTAGGCAGTGTGTACTGTTTTGCCCTTATCCATTGCTTTGGTGATCTTCTCAAAGAAATCCACCAGACTGAGTAGGCATGGCCTGCCATTGATTAAACTAAATTAGGTTGGGTCCAGTGTCTGGAGGCTTCCTTTGTCATTACTAATCATTTCCATGATAATTCTTTGAATGGCTTTGCATATGAGACTAATGAGACTTATGGGTCTGTAGTTTCTAGGGTCTGTAGATGGCTCACCTTTGTGCAGAGGAATTACTGTTGCTGTTTTCCATTCAAGGCACACAGAATCTGTTTGGAGGTTACAGTTAAATAGCAATTCCAGAGGGCCTGATAAGTAATGTTTCATGCTATACGCAAGGCATCCTGGATATTGTCTGGACCCATTGATGCAGTGTTCTTGGCCTTAGATTGAGGATTAAGGACTGGTTCCCTAGTGATAGTAGGGGAATTATATTTGATGGCATTTCCTGAGGGAAGATTGAGGGGGAGAGAAGGGTAAAGGGGTGAATTTGTTAGCCAGTAGGTTTGCTATATCTTCTGGCTCAGTATAGGTGGCTTCATTAACAATGAGCTCTGCAAACAATTATGTATTGCCTTTGAGGTTGAGGGCATAACTATAAAGAATTCCTTTTGGTTGTCATTGGCCTGGGAGGCAAACATGACTTCAAATGTAACTTTGGTAAACTTTATTTGTCCTCTAAGTTATTTGTCTAGTTTGATAAGAGTGCTGTCATAAAGCCGGGTGCTATACCTCCTAATTTTTACCATGATTTTCTTCCTTCTGTTACACAGCCTAATGATGTTGTGATTCCACCATGGTGACTTGTTTTTGAGTTAGTTTTATAATTTTTCCTGGTGGGTACAGCTACCTCTATATAGCTATTAACATGCTTCCATAGGGATTCTTTGAACAGTTCTACAAAGGCAGCAGTGTTCTCAGGGTTTATGGGGGCTTGTAATTTTGCCAGGTTATCACTTAATAATAGGATGTTAGCCTTAGTGTAGTTCCTGAATATTTCAGGGTTAGCTGGGGGGTCACCTGTGATTATGGTCCTGGGTTGGATGGTGAGTGTTTCCAGTAAGTTTAAATACATGCTATGGGTTTCCTGGGTCATAGATGGGGACATATAGATTGAAAAGGAGTGGTATGGGATTTTGCCTATGGTGATTTGAATGTGGATAAGCTCAAATTTATTGTATTGTTTGACCAGCCTTCAAGCATATTTACTTTTTATGTAAATAGAGACACCTCTAGCTTTAGTCCCTGTCTGTGTAGTAGCTGTTCTAAATGCATGGAAGGCATTATAGCCTTGCACTGCCGGTGTGCTCTCTGTGGCTTTAAATCATGTCTCAGTGACTACTCAAATGTCAGAATTCTCTAGGGTGAGTAGAGCTTGTAAGAAGTGTAGTTTTTTGTTTAGAGTCCTAGCACTGAGCAGTAACACTTTCAGATTTTCTTAGTTCTGATATGCTGTGTCAGATGTATTTTCTGTTTGACATTACCTAAAAAAAGATACTGTGGGGGAGGAGAATGTTTTAATATTCAAAAGCCTACAAGGGAAAGGTGCAGATCATCCCTGGCAAAGTAATGTGGTCTGTTGATCATCTCCTTCCATGCTAATAAATATTTCACCCCTTTAGAATGACACCAGAAATGAAGCCTATTATTGAAGTCAGTCATCTTCTGTTCATATTGCAGTATCATCCTTAGTGAAGATAAAATGCTGCTCAGTGCTAGGTCCATACCAGCTTGGGACAAATGTTCTGAGAGCTCCATGATGTCTCTCTTCATATTGTCTAGGGAGATAAGTCTCAGGTCATTTACACCCACATGGATTATAACTGAGTCATACCGGTACTTGTAGAAATTATATGAGTATGTGCATAATGTGGTAGATCCTGGATCCTGACGTTCCACTGATTGTGACTTTCTCCTTGCCCAGCCTGGTGAGATGGACATCTGTGTGTCTCACAATGGAGCTTCCAATGATCAGAATGTTGGATTGTGTGGTGGTTTGCCTTAGAAGTAGAGGCTCCATGAGATGTGGCTGTATGTGTTGGTATGGGTGTAGTTTTGAAAGACTGCATTCAAGGCTGCTGAGGGTATTAGTTATGTGTACTTTATCTAGGAGTTTTTTGGGGTTTAGGAAGGTTGCATTTAAGTGCCTCAGCATATGTAGGTCTTTGAGTCTGCTTTGAACTGTGTGTAATGTGTGTAGCGTGTGTGCTACTGACAACCTGACATTAGGAGTGCTTTTATGTGAGAGCTTAGCCTCTAGTGATATTGTCTAAATACATCTTTCACATACCATATCAGTTTGTTTGAGAATTAACCAGTTGTCAGTAAACACGAGACAATTTTTACATTGCTACAGGATGCCCATATCCCCCAATCTGGTAACAGAGATAGTACGATATTTCATATCCATGGCAACAGGCCCTTTTTATTGATTAGACAGTTGGAATAAAGTAATATTATGAGTATCTGGTTTGTAGTTCTGGGGGCAGTTCTTGTCACTGAAAACTAACTGCCATGTGTGAAACTAGGTATTTGTGAAATTTCAAGGATGCTTTTACTGGAAATATGTTAACTCAAGGTGTCTGTGGCTATATGGGGCACTGCCAAACACTTGCACTTGTTACATACTGATAAGTAGACCCTGATAATTTATGGATGCAATATTTATGGAGATATTCTCAAGTTAGTTTAGACAGCAGCAGATCAAGCAGTACTTAGTGAAAAGAAAGAACTAGCTTTGTCAAAAATGATGAAAATATGAAATTCACCTGAATGGCTACTGTCTGGTTACTACTAGTACTGGTCTCACCACAACTTCACTCTGCTGGTACGCAGTGCTTCTTTACTTCTCTCTCATCAGAAGGAAAGCAGTAGCACCAATCCCAAGAGAAGAAGTAGATCACAGTCTTGGTGATCAACAGTCTTGTCCCAGATGAATCAAGGGTCTGTAGGCTTATTGTAGCCATTTCCTGGTAGATGCCTCGAATAGCAACCAGGCTAATCGGGAAGGTGCAACACAGACACTCACTGCCCAATCAGAAACAGTCAGGAATCAATGTATTTTGCTCCTTCTCTCACCAGGAGGAGAAGAATATAAGCACAAATCCCAAGCTGGCACCTATGAAACAGCTATTAGGCCTTCTGGTGATCAGCTGTCTCCAGGAAATATTGTCCCTATGCTCCTTTTCTCACTAGCAGCAAAACAGAATAAGAAGTTATGTACCTACCATAAAGTTCCATGTTAGTTGTCTTCTTCTCACCTTCTTTCTTGCTGGTTGGGTTTGGAGCTGATTCTCGGCTCTGACTCGGCCATCTTCAAAAGCTCGAGAGCTACTTACTGGCTCAAGGCCCCCCTATATCCCGTGATGCCTGGTGCTAGATACCCAGATCTCATTTGGTAAGTCTAACTGCAGACAGAATAATAATAATAATAATAATACAGGAATTCTGTCCTGGAATGCATAAATTCTACTGGAGAGACTACTAGTCAGAAGGAATAGCCAGAGAAGACTCAGCCAGTGAGAAAAACATAAGGAACTCTTCTCGGTCTACTAGGACAGGGGGATGGAGGGTGGGACGCAAGAAAGAAGGTGAGAAGAAGACAACTAACATGGAACTTTATGGTAGGTACATAACTTCTTAATGTTAAGTTGTCTATCTCGCATTCCTTCTTGCTGGTCGGGACAGCGTCTCACCTCAATCCTGGGTGGCTCATCGGAACAGACTCTTCAGAACAGTGGAACCAAAATCAGCTCTGCTCCTGGAGGCCACATCCAGCTTATGATGTGAAATAAAGGTATGAGGATTGGCCCATGTAGCTGCTGAAAAAATAGATTCCATTGGCAATCTTGCCTGAAAAGCCACTGACGTAGCTAGAGCTCTAGTGGAGTGACCTTTTGGTTTAGCAGGAAGCTCTTTATTCCTTAGCTGATATATAAATGTAATAATAGATGTCAACAACCTAAATAAGGTTACTTTTGACACAGGTAGACCTTGTTTACCCTCAGCATAGGAGAGGAACAGCCAGTCTGATTTTCTTATTTGCTTAGTTCTATGCAAGTAAAAGCATAACTGTCTATGAACATCCAACTGATGCAGTTTGTATTCCGCCTTGTTGGAATAATTTGGAAAAAAGACTGGCAGATCAATAGACTGATTCAAATTATTGTCAGAAGAAACCTTTGGAAGGAAGGAAGGATTAGTCCTGAGAGACACTCTGTCATTGTGGAAAACTAGATAAGGAGGGCGAACACACAGAGCCTGAAGCTCAAAAACTCTTCTGGCTGAAGTAACTGCAACCAGAAGGGTTTTCCAAGAAAGAAACTTCAAAGAACAAGAAGCTGCCAGTTCAAAGGGGGGCAGTATCAGGGAAGCTAAAATCAAATTTAGATCCCACGGAGGTGGGCGATCTCTCACTGGGGCCTGAGTAAAGTAGTCTCTTTGAGAGAAGCTTTACAAAGCTTATGGGACATAATACTAGTATCTTATAGACCTGTATGAAAGTTTGAAATTGTAGCTAACTGAATTCTAATCATGGCAGAAGACAATCCAGCACGAAAAAGTTCCGCTAAAAAATCCAAAATATGGTGCACAGGGGCAGAAAAAGGATCTATATTCCTAGCCTCTGCCCAGAAGGAGAAACATTTCCACTTACTAGTATAAGTCGTTCTAGTGGTAGGCTTGTGCGATGATAAGATGATTTCACACACCAAGTGGAAGATGTTCAGAAGCCTGGCTAAGGTCGAAAGTGAAGCAACCAAGCAGTGAGCTGGAGAGATTGAAGGGACTGGTGCAGCCAGCCTGACTGATGGATCAGGAGGTCTGGAACTGGGTCCAGGGTCCAGGGCTGCTCCAGAAGGTAATGATGCAGGAACGGGAAACAAATTTGTCGAGGCCAGTAAGGGGCAATGAGGATCATCTTGCATCCCAATGTGGTAGCTTTCTGTATTAATTTGGGAATCAGGGGGAATGGAGGGAATGCATAAAGAAGTCCCTGAGGCTAATCGTGAACTAGAGCGTCTCTGGGGGAGTGTCTGGGAAGAGGGAGAAGAGAGAAGAAATTGTTGCACTTGCTGTTGAAGGGAGTGGCAAAAAGGTTGCAGCAAGGCTGACCCCATTTGCGGAAGATTTGGTCCGCCACTGTCTGATTGAAAGACCACTCGTGAGGCATGAGAATTGCTCTGCTCAGCCTGTCCACTATAACGTTGGACTTCCAAGGGATGTGCACTGCTATCAGAAACCGTTGGAAAGAGATCGCCCACTGCCAGAGTCTGAGTGCTTCTTGACATAGGGGGTAGGACCTGGTTCTGCCCTGCTTGTTGATGTACCACACTACCGACATATTGTCTGTTTGAATTGCAATGGCCCCGGTAGGAAGAGAGTTGTGAAGAGCTTGCAATGCCAAAAGCACGGCCCTCATCTAGAAAGATATTGATATGCAGATGGTACTCATGAGGCTGCCGGGTGCCTTGGACTGTTCTGCCCTGAGAATACCCCCCCACTCAATCAGGGAGGCATCCGTGGTCACCATAGCCACTGGAGGAGGAAGTGTAAATGGTCTGCCCTGGGGTACTGATGGGGAAACAATCCACCAAGCAAGTTGTTTTTTGCATGTCTGTGTGATCATTATTTTGTGAGACATTGGAAGTTGCTGGAAAGACCATTGGGTGAACAGCATCCACTGAAGAATCCTCATATGAAAACAAGCGAGGGGGACTAGTATGATAGCCGCTGCCATGAGACCCAAGGTCTTTAGGACGAATCTGGCCTGAATTTTTTTGCATCCTAATAAGACCTGGACATGTCGGCGAATGTCTAGCACTCTGTCTAATGGAAGTCTTGCTGACATGTCCTTTGTATTTAAGTTTGCACCTATAAAGGTAATAGATTGACAAGGCGACAATGCAGACTTTTCAAAATTTATTGTGATGCCTAGTTTGGAGCAAGTTTGGATGGTGTAGTCTCTGGCTCGCAGCAGGTGATGCCTGGTGGTTGCAGTAAGGAGCCAGTCATCTAAATATGGAAACACCTGGAATCCTTGCCATCTCAGGTGAGCGGTAACTACTGCCAGACATTTGGTGAACACCCTGGGGGTTGTGGTGAGACCAAAGGGCAGAGCTCTGAACTGATAATGACTGGCTCCCAGCCAGAAGCGGAGGAATCTTCTGGAGCGTCTGTCCATTTTGATATGGTAGTATGCATCCTGGATATCTATGGAGCACATCCAATTGTCCTGACCCAGAAAGGGTAAAATGGACTGCAGCGTGACCATCCGGAACTTCGTTCTTTGAACAGACCTGTTTAGTCTGCTGAGATCCAGAATGGGTCTCCAGTCCCCTGTCTTTTTTGGTACCAAAAAGAACCTTGAGTAAATTCTGGATCCTTACTGGTCTGCTGGGACTGGCTGGATGGCTCTTTTTCTTAGCAGTTTTGAAATTGAACTGCTTGATCCCTTAGATTGGGTGGAACATCTGGAAAGGATGTGTTGGGATTGTAGGGAGTGCGAAAGAAGGGGATTTTGTAACCATCGAATATGATAGACAGTACCCATTGGTCTTGTGTTATACTTTGCCAGGCTTTTGGGTACAGCGATAATCTTCCCCCGACTGCCTCCGAAGGTGGACAGCCAGGCAGCACCTCAGGGATGTTGGAAGGGCTTTTCAGAGAAAGATTCTCTTTGGCCCAGATTTTGCAGACCCCCTCTGCCCCGAGGGTGGCGTCTATTGTTGTCCCCTCCTCTGCCCCTGGAGGGGAACTCTCCACGTGTGTCAGGCACAGCTCCCTGGGGTTTCTGGAACCACATCTTCCCACACTTCTGACCCTTGGGATACAGTCTTGAAGGAGTGGAAAAATGGACTCCCACAGCAGAGAGAGTCTTGCCTTCCTGCTCACACCTGGTAAGAGTATCCTTCACCTGTGGTCCAAAAAGAGCAGAGCCATCAAAGGGGGTGTTGGTGAAAGATGCCCTGAAGGGTTCCGCAAAGTTACATAACCACATCCAGGCATGCCTCCTCAAGGCCACGCCTGTGCCTGCAGCACTACTCGCACCATTGGTTGCATAAGAAATGAGCCGCATGGAGGAGTTTACTACCGAATTAAGAGTCACCAGCTGGGAGGCAACCTTAGCCTGGGCCCCCGCAGCTGATGGATCTTGAAGGGTATCTCCTAGCTCTTTAAGGAGATCCCTTTGAAGGCAGGTAAAGTGGCACAAGTAGTTCAGCGACCTCATGGAGAAGGTCGCTGATGCAAACATCTGCTTCCCATATCTGTCCATCGTCCTAGATTCCTTATTAGGGGGATAAACAGGCGAAGAAGTTTCAGCCAACTCCTTTTTTGTGGCCGCTGCTACCACCATGACATCAACGGGAACACCCTTAGTCAGAAATTGCTTGTCTTGTGGTGCAGTAATAAATTTTGTGGGTCTTCGGGGGGTTGGTTCCACTGTGTCTGGGGCTGACCACACCTTCCAAGCCACCACAGACATCAGTTGATCGAAAGGCGGAGACACCCAGGAGGTGGAGGGTCGGGAACCAAACGCCAGGAATACCGACTCATCCTCGGAAAGGTTAAGGGTAGTCCAGTTCCCCCTCTGCTTAAGTATCTCAAGGATGTCTGAGAAAGAGACATCCTCAGAGGGGGATCTCAGGGACCCTTCCGAATCCTCCAAGTTGGTATCTGAAGTGACAGACTCAGGGGAGTCAACATGCTTCCTCTTGCATTTCCTCTTTCGAGGGGGCTCCTCTGAATGATCAGGGTAGACCTCGGAAGAGGAAGATACACCCAATGGGGTGCCCTGGAGCACTTGTTCCCCATGCTTGGGGTCTGGAAGAGGGGCAGAGGCAGACGCAGGCACCATAGGAGGAGGAGCCGATGAGGCTGACCGTGGGGCTGACTCAGAGGTCAACACACTCCTCATGACCTCAAAGGCGCCCCTTCCCGATACCGGAGAAGGCTCCAGCTCCGAAGAGACCGGGATCCTTTCCAGCACCGAGAGAGATGGCTCTGAGGATGATGTAGGAGATGAACTCAACTGCGCCGAAGCTCCAAGAGGGAGAACGGGGTCAGACAAGGGTCTGATGCCACTCGCCCCCTCGGAGCCGATGAGGGAGTCCTGGTGCTCAGATCCCTCCAAGGACAGCACCATGGAAGAGATCGGAGCCGACGACAGAACCAAAAGGGTAGGTATCGGTGTCGACGTTTCCACGATCCAAGCCCCAGCAAGCTCTGGCTCCGAACTCAAGGGATGAGTCGAAGGAGGAACTACTGCAGAGACAGGCGGAGCCAAACCCTGATGAGGGGGGCTGGATAACATTTTAGCCAGGGCCTGAGATTTTAGGAGCCTGCTCACCACTCTCTCCAAATCATGGGCAGATAGTCTAGAAGACCGAGAAGAGTGGGATCGGCGACTTCGCTCCGACTGTAACAGAGGTGAACCCGGAGCTGAGTGTATCAATTCTAGGGATGGAGACCTAGAGTGTTTTCGACTCCCTGATGGTTCCGACACCAGAGCCGGGGCCGACTGGGAGCTAGGTACTTCGGTTCCAGTCAGAACCGAAGTTGAAGCAAACGCCACACCTGACGACGGCTCCGAACTGGGAGCCAGCGGCTTCGTTGGCTTAGAGGGTTTCACTGACTGAACCTTAGCTGGTGACTCTTCAGGTCTGAGCAAACCCCTAAGGATTAGCTTATTCCTACGCTCCTGCAGGACTCTTGGACTAAAGGCATGACACACCAAACAAAAGTCCTGCAGGTGTAGGGTGCCCAAACAGTAGACACAAGAAGTGTGACCATCTGTCAGTGACATCTTCTGACAGCATGAGTCACACTTCTTGAATACAGATACTTTCGTATCTTTAGACATACCTGTAAAAGGAAAAATCAATTTACAGAGAAAAAGTAACAAAAGGGAAATAGGTAACTAGGAAAAACACACACACTCAACACAAGTTACCACACCCTAACAGCACACACTCTATTATCTAAGAATAAGGTAATTAGACCTACTAATCTACCACAATTTCTACAAAGAAACTATTACATAAAAAATTGAAAATAAGGATTAGCCTCTAACTAAAAATGGCTACCTTTAAGAAGAGAAATGGGGGGGACGACTATCTAACAAGAAAATGAGTTTTCAAGGGAAGGAGACTAAATACAAATAGCTAACTACAACTACTGAAAGTACACTAACTATTTTAAACACCAATTATAATATAAAAAATGTTTTATACAATGACAATAAAATTGAAAAATATGACCTGAGCCAGTAAAAGCAACCTCGCAGCAGAAGCGGCACATGAGATCTGGGTATCTAGCACCAGGCATCATGGGATATAGGGGGGCCTCGAGCCAGTAAGTAGCTCTCGAGCTTTTGAAGATGGCCGAGTCGGAGCCGAGGATCGGCTCCGAACCCAACCAGCAAGAAGGAAGGTGAGATAGACAACTTAACATGCAATAATCTCAAGATCACTACTGAAAGGCAGAATGCGGGCTCTCCAATAATTTGTGGTCTTGGGTAGATACTGCAGATTTTATATGTAAGATGGAAAAATGAGTTCATATTCTAAGAGTTGCAGTGTGCAGTAAGCAGTTAGATATGAAAGAGGGCATAACTTGAGCTTTAGCTATCTAAGTGGAGAGTAACTAGTTTTAAAAAGGCAAGATATACTGGATGAGTGTGGGTACTTTGTATTCTGGCTCTATGGAATACAGTGGTATGGCCAATAAATTGAAATAGCAATAGGGGAATAATTTCACAAAATGCTAATTGTGTGCTTACTTACAATAGCCAATGAAAGAGGTGAGGGAAGGAAATATGTGGTCAAATTAACACAAGGGGTGGGTAATTAGAAAGATGGTTGAGTTTAAAAACATAACAGCCCCAAGGTGGAAGAGTACAGGAAAATCTAATTTATGTTTTACTCACAAGGGCCACAGCTGTGGTCTCTTTCATAGTTTAAATATGTAATTAAAAGCAAAATACAAGTAAAATAGAAGAAGGCAATGCAACGAAGCAACACAAAATACAAATGCAAGAAAGCAAAAGCAAGCAAACATTTTCCTTACAGCAATCTGTGGCAGAATCTGAATGAGCTTTACCAGTAAAGCTTGGAAATGTTTTATGTTACCCTTTAAATATAAGGTTTAGTTTCTAGCTTCACTCTAGTTCACAGGTGATTAATCTTAAATGACCTGTTTTAATTTCTGTGTGACTCACAAACGACACAGCTTTGGTCTCTTTCCTAGTTTAAATAGACAATTAAAAGCAGAATACAAGTAAAACACAGAGTAAAGAAAATAAACTACAATATGTAAATCAAAAGAAGGTAATGAAGCAATACAAATACAAAAAAGCAAAAACAAACTAACATTTCTCTCACAACAATTAATGCCAGAGTCTAAGTGATTGATTTAAGCAGTCACATGTTTTTTGATAAATTGGTATTTAAGAGTTTGTTTGGTGCTGCACTAATGTTCTGAAGTCTTGTTTTACAATAAAGATGAAAGCGCTCAAAGCTTTGTATTGTGCAGTGTATTTTAGTTGTTTTCAATAGTTTTCCAAGTGCCAGTTTTGCCAGCATATCTGTTTTTAGTTGTTCTTTTTGTAGAGTTTCGATCTATTCTGCTGATTTTTGTTTCAGAGTCTGAGTGATATTTCCAGTAGAAGTCATCCCACAAAAATCATTGGTTCAGGTCACAGGCGTGTCACATGTGGAAGCCATGAAAATTGCTAGGATAGCATGCACATATACACACTTACATACACATTGTAGATGATACCCATGGTTGGCATTACAAATAGGTGAACTAGGTAGCTGTCTAGGTGCCACTCAACAATTGGAGCGTATCTGACATTTTGTCACTCTTTACAGATTAAAAGTACCCATTTTATAAGACTGACAGTGGTTTTACAGAAAGAGCTAAAATAGTCATTTCTGGGCTTTCTGCTCACTCCCCACATATGCAATTTAAACAACCAATCAAAGATTCTCTGATTATTTGTTTAGGTTACAGTGGGAGGGGCAAGCTGAAGTCCAGAAAATTTGAACACTGCAGTGTAAGAGGCACAGTACTTCAAGTTTATAGAATGTCGTTTTTTTTTTTTTAGGCAATCAGTCTAATATGTGGTGTATACATTGTACTTTCTTTGCTCAATAACTCTGGACAAAAGCTAAAATATTGGGGACGACACAGGTTTTGCATCAATGTGCAGTTTCCAAACAATAAGCATGAAGCTTTTGTATTTATATGGGAATTGAGAAAGCCAAAGACTGCTTAGATCCATGGTCCATTTTATAGCAAGTATTTTTTTTTTCTTTTTTAACTCTGGCAGTTGACCAACCAGATATGGTGTACATACCTGTAAATTCTTTTCTCATGAAATCTGGACAAAGCCAAAAATAAGGGTGGGGTTCATGTTTTGTGTCAATGTACATTTTTCTAAGCCCAAAGGAGTATGAAACTAGCATTCATGCTTCTCAATTTCTTTGCTGAAAAATTCTGACCAAAGACAAAATATTTGCGAGGGGCAAATACCAAAAATCAGGGATAGTTTTTAAATATTAATGTAATTCACTTAAAAGTTTGTGGAACAAGTTTGGCATCAACATGCATTTTCTGAACAATAAAATTCTTAACATTTGGCATTATTTAGAGACTATAATCCTGACTGATCTCAGAATATCAAAACATTTGTAAAGGACAGAGCCAAAATATGAATATGTGAATATATGTGAAATATTCATCACAGTCTATACCTGACATTGTTCGAGGGGAAAGTTCCCCAACTTTACATATTGACCTCAACAGTACTGGAGACTTTAAAGTTTACAATTATACTGACATTTCCTTGAATGTAGCTATTTGTGACCTCTTGGCAAAAGGTTTTATGTTTGTTCCTAGTCAATACTTAAACACTGAGAATACACTGGTTGATTTAAAACTTTATGTGAGGAAATTGAATTTACAGATGTTGTTTCAAGGAGTAGAACAGGTATGTCAACCACTCAAGATATCCTGTTTTTACCATCCCCCCACCCATCCTATTTTAGCATCCTTTGAGAGAGTTTGTGAACTCGATATTAGAAATCTGGGCAATGGTTTTAGAAACAATAGTTTCAGTAGTAATTTAACTAAAGAAGAGAAAGATGAGCTTAATTGTTTAAAACAACTATATGGCATCAGAATGATGAAACCAGATAAAGGGGGTGGGGTTGTCATTATGAGAACTGATGATTATATCAACAAAATGAAATCTATCTTGGAGACAGATACTTACTGTGAAAGTTCCTTAAATGAGTTAAATGGCACATACAATAGAATAAGGGGGTACATCCAGGACTTATTTATTGATGGTCTCATTTCAATCCACGAACTACACTATCTGACAATGGAATTTCCAATTACACCCACAATTTTTGGTTTGCTGAAACTCCATAAAAACATTCAACAACCACCCATGCGTCCCATTGTTGATGCGTGGGGATCAATCATGCACCCCTTAGCCAAATTTCTGGATACTGAACTGAAGAAGTTACTTTTGGATGAACCCCACTTATGTATTGATTCCTGGGACTTCTTAAGGAAAATCAATAACACTTGTTTTAGGTCTGACTTTTTATTTATTACAATTGATGTAGTAGATTTATATTCTGTCATCCCACATTCCATCAGGGAGGAATGGTTTTGTGATTATTTGTTTTCTAAGGGAATACCCCAGGACAAAATCAATATGTATATGGTGTTGAGAAGCAACTTTATCTTGTTCGACAAGCAGTATTATTTACAAACACAAGAAGTTGCTATGGGTTCAGCATGTGGGGGGCTATATGCCAATATCGTCATGCTGGAATGGGAAAAACGTACTTTGAAACAATCAACATATTTCTGATTCTGTCATACATACATGAGGTATTTCGATGACATGTTTATTTTATGGGAAGGCCCTCAAGACCAAATTGTTGAATTCATTAACTATATTAACAACTCAACCTCCTTTTTGAGGTTCACATATAGTGTTAATGCATGTGAAATTTCCTATCTTGATGTTCTGTTAAAGAAAGATCTGGAACAACAGAGATTTGTGGCTGAAATTTTCAGAAAAGAAACCTATTCCAAAGGTTTTCTGCATTTCGACAGCTGCACCCATTCACTCAGAAATGTGCAGTTATTAAGGGGCCATTTGTGCGTGCAGCACGAATGGTGACAACTTGGATAGGTTTAACTTGAAGGAAATGTTCTTGAGAGGAGGTTATCCCCCAATTTAATTGACATCATGAAGGAGGTTAGTGAGAAAAGACAATGTGGGTATTTTGCACCAATTTTGGGCACCCCTAATACTGACCATCCTGATTTGACTGAGTTGAACAGAACTGAAACAGCCACAGACACTGTTGTAAATGACCAAACAATTGTCCATAACCAGGAAATATATAGGGGGCACCATTCCTCTGGGTCTGAAGTAACTAATTACCACACAAGTTTTTAAACTGTCTTCTCAAATGATGCATATGCTATTAAAAATATTCTTTGTAAGAATTGGAATTTGTTGAGTAGTGACAGAGAATTTTTAAAATCTTAGGAGAAAAACCTGGGTGTGTTTTCATGAAGGGCCCTAACTTGAAGAACATTTTCGAACGTAATAATGATGGAATCTCTAGGAAGGGTCAGATGATTAAGTGCAGGGCATGTAAATTTTGCTCTTTCATTTTGGAAGTCAGTGAATGTGAAATTAATAGAACAAAAATAAAAATACCTGAGAGGTGTAGTTGTTTAACTGAAATAGTGATCTATTGTGCTTTATGTTCCTTTTGCTCATGTTTTTATGTAAGCTTAAAAATAGGATCAGTGAGTACCTTAGGAATATAAGGGATGCTAGTGAAGTGAATGCACTTGCTAGACACATTAGTGAGTACAACAATCACCAGTTCAAATTTGTAGTACTTGAAGTCCAAAAAAGACATAATAGGGGGGCACCCTGGCCATATTTACTTGAAAAAGCCGAGTTGCTATGGCTATTATGACTTGATGCCACTCATTTGCCAGGCTTAAATGATAGCCGTTCCATAAGCAGTCTGCTAAAATTGAGGGCTCTTGAGAGGTGAAACATTCCCTTTAGATATGGATATGGTACAAAAATGTTTTTTTTTTAAATGGCCTTCATACCTGTTATATGTATATGTACATGAAATTTATTCATTTGTTCCTAATGGATTTTTAACTGTTTGCATATTTTGCTTATATGTTTTTATATACATACATATTTTTTTTCAAAAGCATCTTAAAAGCATTTTTATATATACACATAATTACATATTTATTCTTGTGCTTATAATACATAGTTTAGGGTGTTGACATTTGCACAATCAGTTTTTATATGTATTTTTATATTTTGATATTTATACTGTTTTGTGCTGAAACACTTATGTGTAGTGCTTCAGACTTCTGTTCCAGAAGACAGTTTCAGACTTGGGAGTGGTTTTCATTAATCCAGGAAGTGATGTCATGTAAGATTTCCTATTTAAAACAGTTTACTTCAATGACTTCCTTGTATCTGATGAAGTTCCTGCTTTTATTTTTGGAATGAATGTGCTTATACCTTCTTGTTTGTCTGAATAAAGAAAGTATCCTTGTACTGAATTGTACTGAACTGGACGTGTTGGCTTGATTTAAAGCACACATTGGAATATTTCAGGGCTCACTTGCTCTCATTGTCTGCATACTGCTTGTGCGATGATTTTCTTGGTGGCTTGTGCATTTTTTCATCTTTTACATGTATGTACATATGTATAGTATATATAGACAAAATGTTCCATTAACTCCTTTCCTTCCTAAAGAATATTGGTAGGGAATCTTGGGTAAATGGGATGTATGGGAAAGATGTTAAGACTTTGGGGTGTTTTCGCTGAGGATAATGTGGATGATTACTGTTAATGTGCAAAATGCCTGACTTTCCCTGATTTAAAATGTCAATAAGTTTGCTTCATTTTTTTTGTCTGTTCCTCATAAAATTTGTGATATTCTGTATATTGTCGAGGGTTTCACTCACTTAATAATGACCTATTTGAGCTTAAGACTTTCATATCCTTCAGAAAATGCAGACTAATGCAAAATATTTTATGCTTATAAAAACATATTTAAACCTGTTCCTGATTTTTGGCTTTTGTCCCTGTCTCTTGCGGTTAGAAGTCTTTTTTTAGTAAGAGATGATGCCTCTGATGCTGTTGTTTGCTCATTATTCTGGTTTTGCAAGACTATTGTGAGGTCTGTGAAGCAATATGATCATCTGTAATGTATACTGACAATGGAACTATTATTGCTGAGGCTGTTTGGGGAGGATAATAACTGCTGCTGTTTGTTCATTACTTTAGCTTTTAAGGATTACTGTGATTTATAACAAGCAGTTTTTGAATACTTTAATATATGACCATTGTTTGTGTGGAAATTCACAGAGATGAAATAAAATACATTGCCATCATTTTTTATTATAATCATCTTAAGTACACACAGAAGTAGCTATAACTGCTGGGTTGGGGATGTGAGCTATCTGTTGAAAGAAAATGACTGTCTTTTTCTTTGTTCAGTTTACACAGTCATTATCTGAGAAACCAAAAAAGGTGCAAACTGCAACTAATAACCAAAAAAACAAAACAAAAGCCGCACAAAACTAGGACTTTTCCTTTTTATTAAAACATACACCAATATCAAGCTAACTGATTAAGTGCTTTTGTCCTATGCTCCTAGGACTTCATCAGAATATATCTACACAGATTACCAATGCAACTTTTATAGTCCAGAACTTAATTACATAATTAAAATAACTCATCTTAAAGATGTAAGCTCAATATTATGCAAAATTATACCAAAATAACTCAATACTATAAAAAAGGCCAGTTTCAAAGTGCTCATTAATCAAACACTATACAAAAACTAAAAATAATTACTTATAAAATTATACAAAATTGATAAAAATTGCAATATATGCAAAAGCCAATGTTTAAAATAAGTTGTAAGGAAATAACTTCATTTAACCCTGGGAACTTAGAAGCATACAGCCTAAGTTGCCATTTAATTTCTTTCTCTTCTAATTTATACTTAACAGTACCACCTCTAGGATTAGATCTCACCTGTGCAAATTTATAATTGCTATAAGCAGCATAAGTAATAGAATACGTATATTCTTCTTCTTGCAGCATAAGTAATAGAATGCATATATTCTTCTTTCAGCTTTTCCTGGTTAGGGTTCGCCATAGCAGATCACCTGTCTGCTCATGATTGGCAGAGGAGTTTTATGGTGTTGAGTTGCCAGCCCAGCACCCAACCTTCCACAGAAGGCACACACATGCACACCTAGGGCCAATTTGGAGTGTCCAATCCACCTACAGCATGTCTTTGGGATGTGGGAGGAAACTGGAGCACCCGGGGGAAACCCACGCCACCACAGGGAGGACATGCAGACTCTGCACAGAACGCACCCCAGCCGAGGATTGAACCAGAGAACCTCTTGTTGTGACGTGACAATGCTAACCACTGCACTGCCATGGCCACCCAAGTAACAGAATGTGTATACACAGCATTAATATTCTTCTCCTTTTTTATCTGATACTTATGCTCATAAATTAGTTGGTGAAGACTTCTTTCTGTTTTACCTATATAATATGTGGGACAGCCCATACATTTAGCTAAATAAATAATCTCTTTTGAATGACAATTGCCTCTAAGAAACTTAACTTTAGCTTTAATATTGTTGTCTAAAATTAGTCCTTCCACTTCAAAAATAAAAGGGCATTGATTACATGAGCCACATTTTACCATACCATATCTTGGGGCATGTGCCAGATTTTGAGTTGCAAAATCTAATTCAGTCTTCAAGTTTGGGGCTGTTTTAAAAGTGAACACAGGATTTGTCCTTACAATATTATATAGGTGTGTAGTACTTTTCAAAATATTCCAATTATTTTTAACAATATTCTGTACTTCTCGTACAGAACTGTTATACTGGAAAACAGGTTCTGTACTAGAAGTCCAGTTAAACCAACTGATATACAGCCTGTAGAAAACCTTATACCAAAAGGGCATCCTACAATAAAACTTTAGCTATAGTAGTTATTTTAATTCATTATTTATTTGTTTACTTATCTGTTTGTGACCTACTGGTTGGGACATGATATAACTGTAATGACATTTCAATAGCCATGAATTAAAAAAATACCGCCCAACACTACAACAAAAAACATTTAACTCTGCCAATGTCAGCTACAATTAGTTATAAATCTTCCAAACTCAAATCAGTCCAGCGTTCCAATCAACTGACACCAATTGTTCATTAAAACCCCTTCCTTCTCATGAAAACTTTTATATTTCTGCACATTACAGAAGAAGTTTTCTAACTTGTTCATATCTACAAAGCCTCAAAGTGTTACAATGTGTTTCAAAAATTTTCATAGGGTTAATCACTGTAATTTCTGTGTGTGTCTTGCATGTCTTGTGGGTTAACAGTTTAAATAGCAAAGGGCTGTTCATCTGACTAACAGAGTCAAGTAAAAAAAAAACATGAGTATGTCTAATGGTATTTCCAAAGTATGTTCACCTTACTATACTGCTAATGTAATTGCTTTTAAATATAAATGTCATAACAAAGCATGTAACAGGGAGTACAGCAGGTATTTAGTACCTAAAACAACTCTTCAAATAAGGTACCATACTCATGCCAGACTAGCTGCTTTGGAGCATGAAGCAACAGACATACCAATATACTGCATGAATCTGAATATTAAATAGAGAAAACCATTTGAATTAAAACTTTTACCATAATGGTACTCTTTCTAGTACAATACATCATATTAGGTTCTAAGAAATAAAACATTGAAAATGATAATAGCTATTGTCCTGGCAGTTGCTTATTTTGCAGATTAGCTGGTTTATTTAGAGTAATAGGAAATAGTTCATTACAAAAATATTTTTTTAACAAAGTTTGTTTGATCAGTAGCGCTTATGTAAATATATATATATATATTTATATATATGACTTAATAATGTATCAGTGCAAACATTAACACTTACAATATTTTTTCCTTTACAGTATAATCCAAAATCTTTATTTTAATTTAGCTCAAAAATGTATAACCTGTACAGCCTCCTGTGGTTCATTCTGGTGAACAATACAAAATTTTGCAGTCTATTAAGTGAAATGAAACATAATATTTTATGCTTTTTTAAAATACTTTTGGATGTTGTGGTAAAGTATAATAGATTAGGTGGAGATAAAAATTATTTTATAATGTAAAAGTAAATGACAAGTATAATAGATCTCTACCAATGGTTCAAGGCTCAATAATGATGTAAATATAAAATTTGTTTGGAAACTTGGATGTTTATTAAAGCTTAAAAATGTATAGCAAATTGTGCTGAGCCTTAAATGTATGTATTGTAACTAATCAAGCTCTCTGACTGGATGTAGTTGTTGTCCTACACATTTTTGAATCTAACATTTGTTTTCATGTTCTGAAGAAGATGCTTTTTACAAAACTTTTGCAATTTTAGTAAACGTATTTACTGAACAGTCATTCTCACTTCTTAATGGTTACTAATTGTATTTTAAAATATTTATTATTAGAATGTCACTCACTTTAATTTTGTCAAGTAAGTTGTATATTGCAGGGAGTAAATACTTATAGGCATTTAGTAAAGCATTATCATTTAAAATGACCACACAAAGCAGAATGTAGTCATTAGTAGCCATTAAAGCAGAAGTCATTATCAATTAACAATGTACTGATGATATTTTCCTCTTGTGGTGCTGCGGTTGCGTTGTCGCCTCACAGTTAGACGTTGCCCATTCGATTCTCAGTTAGAGTGTCTTCTGTGTAGCGACATGTGTGAATGAGCATTCCTTTGTTGAAGGTTGTGCGTTAGACCCGGCAACCCAGTATGTAAAACTCTACTGCCAATCATTAGCATACCGGAGTTCGGCTGTGGCGACCCCTAACCGGGAAAAGCCGAAAGGCACAAACAAACAAACAAACAAACAAACATTTTGCTATTATTTTGCTATTTGTTCTAGGGAATAATAACTATTTTGAACTAAAACTTAATCCTTTCTAATATAACTCATATATTACCCAGGAAGTTAATGTAAATTGTAAAATATGATGTAACCTTCAGGTAAAGGAAGAACAGCACAAACTGTGGACAGAATGTTAATGTTGTTGTTGTTGTTATGTCTTTTGGCTTTTCCCGGTTAGGGGTCACCACAGCAGAACTCCGGTCCGCTAATGATTGGTAGTTGTTTTTTACGTGCTGCGTTACCAGCCCTGATGCACAACCTTCAACGAAGGTACACCCATTCACGCAAATCTCCACGCAGAAGACGCTCTAGCTGAGAATCGAACCGGACAGTGTCTTACTGTGAGGTGACAACGCTACCACAGCACCACCACCACGTGGACAGAATGTTAATAATAATAATAATAATAATAATAATAATAATAATAATAATAATAATAATAATAATAATAATAATAATAATAGTAGTAGTAGTAGTAGTAGTAGTAGTAGTAGTAGTAGTAGTATCAGTATTAGTAGTAGTAGTATTAGTAGTAGTAGTATTAGTAATATTATTAGTATTATTATTAGTAGTAGTAGTATTAGTAGTAGTAGTAGTAGTAGTAGTAGTAATAAACAGGTAAAGTACAGAAGGGACTAGGGTTTTTTTCTTAAATGCAAATTAAAAGTACAGACCAGATATTTATGGTTCTACAACATTGGTTTGATATGTCCTATTTGTCAAGTATCAAAAACATTATTCACAACATAGATATTTAGTCAATCTGAGATGCAAAGCTTGTTTTCAATTAATTACCTTGAAATATTCTGTACAGTACATTTAACACACAATAGATCCAGTCATATTAAAACATCTACAGCATATCTATTTCTGCAAATAGAATATGTTTTTAACCTCAAAACTATCTATATATGATACAAAGTATGATGTAACATCTATTTTTTTAACTTGAAACAACACAAACCTAAATGCAAGACAAACTGCAATAAAACACATAACAAAGCTGTCTTAGGAGTCTATGCCAGGGAAGCTTTACTATATCCACTAGTAAAAACAGTCAAAAAGAAAAACTTTAATGACTCCGATAGTAAAACAACAAAAAAGATAAGCCCTTTCATTTTGCAATTACAAATCTCATCAGATCAGAACAGATCTGATGAAGTTTTTAATTACAAATTGTTTTACTTACGGACAGCATTGTTTCTTCTTTTACTGTAATTTTGTAGCTTCCCATAAGGATTCTGACAATAAATTTCATCCAACATTTAATTAAAGAGGTATAAAAATAATTTTAATGTCTATAAGGGGAAATACAGAGTATATAAGATGACAGCTTGGGCTTGCTTAATCTTGTAGACTTCTTCCATCTATAGCTCTTGCCTTCTTTGCATAAGAATCAAGAACAAATATAGAAAATAATGGGGGAAATCAAAAGAATGAAAGCCAATTCTTAAATATTATTTTAATTTAGTTAAAAAGTTAACAGATTACCAGATGTTTGTCTCAATAAACACTATGAAT
The DNA here is from genome assembly GCF_019279795.1 of Protopterus annectens. Lineage (NCBI taxonomy): Eukaryota > Metazoa > Chordata > Ceratodontiformes > Protopteridae > Protopterus > Protopterus annectens. Next base: position 355,948,563 of record NC_056745.1, read on the forward strand.
TATGAAGTAGTGCCTAGTATCTGTCATTAGTGACTGATGTAATTGTCAGCAATTTTTCCAGTGAATCACAACATTTAGGAAGGATATGTCAAAAAATGAGACAAAAATAAGGGATATTCTGAAAAATTATGGGCAACTGGGAAGTATGTCTTGTTTCCTAAATTATTCAAGGCATGGCCATTTTAATGAAAAAAAATAACTGCTTCTTGCATTTATTTTATTTTAGAATATAAAACAACTGCCTCCACTTTCCAGGTATCTGTGTCCAAATAAATACCACAAACATTAGAAAAAAGCTGTAGTACTCAGTTAAGGCTTCAGGTCAAATTCCAAAAACAATTCCTTTTATTAAAATCCACATGAAATAAAAGCACAAGCACTTTTGCAGAGATGAACTCCACTTCATCAGATGCTTATGCATAACAAGTGAATTTCAGACAATTCTCCGAAAAGCAACAGTTTATAATAAAACAACAAACATAATTACAAGACAGTTATATACAGTCAAATATTTATTTATAAATCTGAGGGTAATGCTACTTAATGCTAGAAGTCTAAACCTCAAAATGCACTCACTCGAGGCACTCCTTAAAATGGAGAACATCGATATCTGTGCAGTGACAGAGATCTGGTTCAAGGCTCCAAAGAGCACCCCTGCATTACCAGGCTATAATTTATACCACACTTTTCAGCCACCTAACCTGGACCGAAGCACTAAAGGCAGAGGCGTGTCTATATTCATTAAGGATATCCACACCTCCAGGCTAGCTGACCAGCATAATGCATCCGAGATTATCCAAGTGCAACTAACTCTGGGCAAGACCGCAATCTAAATTGTAGTTTGCTACAGATCCCCAATCATGCCCCAGGATTCCCACTCCTCATTTCTTGATACACTGGAAAATATTAGGGTACAGCCTAACACCCTAATAATGAGCAATTTCAACTATCCCACCATTAACTGGGAAAACTACTCATGTACCAACTCTTGTGCTCAACGTTTTCTGGAATTCATAAATTCCAATGCCTTGGATCAACTTATCCACACCCCCACCAGGGGCAGCAATATCCTAGACCTGGTCATTACCAGCATGGACAACTGGTGTTCCACACCAGAGGTCAATTCCTTGTTGGTCAGATCCAACCACAAGCAAATCACTCTAGACATCCCACCCCCGCACCCCTCATTAGGGAAACCACCGTAAAAAATTTCTCCAAAGCCAACTTCACGCTTCTTAAGACAGAAGTGGCAAACTTCACGACACCCATGCTGATGGACAATAGAGGTATGTCTGGTGATTCCTATACAATTGCACTTTATAAGCACTTACACAAGTGCATGGATCGTGCAATCCTTAACAGAACCAAGATGCTATCCTTCAAAAAAAAAATCTGGTGGTCCCCTGCTATAAACAAACTCTACAATAGAAGAAAGAAACTCTTGCAAAAAAGAGCAAATTCCCATGGTTAGAGGAACTCTGTGGTCAGCCTCAGTAAGAAGCTGAGATCCCTCATAAAATCCTCCAAAGCTAGTTACGAAAACAAATTTGCCACTGATTCTAAAGACAACCACAAAGAATTCTATACCTATGTCAACACTCAGATCTGCTCTGAGTTACAGCACAATGGCACTAAAAATACAGAAACAACTGATATTGCCAACATCCCGGGAGATAGGTTCAGTGCTAAATTTACACCTCTCTCATCCCCTAAAGGGCCCATCTCTATACCGGAAGAATGCAAAGTTCCTGTAATCATGGCTGCACAGGTAAAAAACACACTCTCCAAAGCCAAGAACACAGCATCCATGGGACCTGACAACATCCCAGGCTGCATTCTGCATGAACTACAGAACAAACTGGCACCCCACTTAAGTACCATGTTCAATCATAGCCTCAGCTCAGGCTTTATGACCACTGAATGGTGCACAGAATGGTTATCCCACTCCACAAAGGGGAAGCCACCATGGACCCTGGGAACTATCACACTATTAGACTGACAAGCCTGGTCTGCAAGGCTATGGAACATATCATCATGGAACTTATAAACAATGACATTGGTAATCTCCAAACTCTCAACCCTACCCAGTTCAGGTTTGTAAAATGCAGATCATGTCTCCTAAACCTGATAGATTTCTTTGAAGTGGTCACCAAAGCCATAGATGAGAATAAGGTGGTTCACACAGCCTATCTAGATCTCACCACGGCTTTTGACACAACTCCCACTCTGGAATTATAGATAAACTCACTAAACTAGGTATACATCCCTGTCACAAGATGGGTTGCCAACTGGCTCTCTGACAGAACCCACACTGTGAAAGTAGCAGACTCTAAATCCAACTTCAGACCAGTGACAAGTGAAGTACCACAGAGTTCAGTCCTAGGTCCTCTCCTGTTTGGTATCTACTTCTCTGAAGTACAGGCTAACACAGAAGGTCTTTGCCTAACAAAGTTCGCAGATGACTGCAAACTGGGAGACATAATCAAAACTCCTAATGATGTGGACATCCTACAAAAGGGCTCAATGAGACATATGCCTGGTGTCAAAGCCATGGCCTCAAGCTCAATGCCAAAAAGTGCATTGTCATCCCTTTTGGTAAAAACTCTGTACCCATGAACTACCACATAGGTGGTAGTCTACTTAACACCAAAAGTGTGATAAGAGACCTTGGGACACAGGTGGACAGTTGTCTCTCCTTTGATAATCACATTACCACAGTAGTCAGGAAATCCTTCTATGTGGCACACCTCATCACAAAAGGTTTCTCATCAAGGAAAAAAGAGGTCATTGTTCCCCTCTACTCATCAGTCATTAGACCTATTGTAAAGTACAATGTCCCTTTTGGTATGTACCTCACAAGACATCTACAACAACTGGAAAGGCCACAGAAATACCTCACAAAGAGGATTACCAGCCTCAAACAGATGCCCTACACAGACCATCTCAAAAAACTCCAGCTTTACTCTGTCGCATATCACCTACTCAGAGGTGATCTTTGCCTAACATACAAAGCTATGTCAAACCCAGAGCTGTTGGACATGCTCCACTTAAAGAAATCCCAATGCCTCTGAGCTACATGCTCTAGGTGACCTAAAGCTTGTTACCACAATAACAAAACATGCTGGAGGGATAGATTCCTGTCCCAGAGACTTCCCATACTCTGGAACAAACTACCTATCTATATCAAACAAAGCTCCTCATTAGCACTCTTCAAGAAAAATCTTGATGATTGGATGGGAGATAGGAAATTCACCCCAGGGATCACTTCTGTGGCTCTGCTTGACAGGGGCACAGGAAAATAATTTTCTTGGGTGGCAAAATCCAGGGTACCATTTGTCTAGGCTTATATAGGACCTAGGGCCAATAGCCTTGTACCTACCTATGAACCTATGAACCTATAACTCTATAGTTGTTGTTCCAGCTGTAAAATCTTGTAAAAGTAAATGGATTGATATTGAAAAAGGGAAACATTATTGTAAAGAGTTTTTATTATTGGTTGCTGTGAGCACATGATTCAATATAAAAGTTGTGCATTTCATTCTGATTTTATATGAAGAAGTCCCACAACTGTGAGGGACAAAAAGCACTTAATAAAACAGTTGGAATACTTTTTTATTTCTGGTGTGCTTCTTGGAGTTCTTTTTGGCTGCTTTTGTTTACATTTGTTGTCTGTTGCATTTTTACCAGTTGGTGCGAGAGTATTTGTGTAATATGGCCACAGAGAATTCTCCTGTCACCCAAAGCGGTAGTATTGGAAATATAACACTAATGATCAAAGAGTTATCCCAATGAGTTGAAAACTTGTCCACGACACTGGATACCATGGCTGACATTGGTTTGAACTGACAACCGCATAATTTAGTCATTTCCACTATAGAGAACCATACAGGAGAAACTAATGGTACCCTGAGATTCTTTATTACATCTTCAGTACCTTCTACTTCAAGGCATTTACAAAATGAGACTCAGAATGGAGAGCCTTTCTAATTCATCGGTGAACAACAGCAATGCAGCTACGAATGTAGAGGAGCCCTCGAGGCTTATCGGTGCCCTAATTTTAACATGTGGCTTAATAAACCACTTGTTCTGCAGGCACAAACAAATGGCATTCAACAGGAGCAACCAGCTAGAGGGACATTGCATATTTCCATTCTCTTACAACAATTTCACCAGAAATTGGTCAAATATAAAAAATTACAGTTGGAAATGGCTTACTTCCAAGAATGTATTAACGAGGGCATTGTCCCAAAAGGTCTCAGGGTATGGCAATATCCAACTTGAGCTAATCAAACTGTTTGACAGACATGGTATCAAGCTACTGGAACTTATGTGTAAATATTATCAAATGCTAGCGGACACCTTAGTACAAGAAGCAACTGTTTTGGATAACAGTATCAAAACAGACATAGATTTCCAGTGATATGGCTTTGATTATGAGAGAATTTTCTCAAGTATTGATCAATATATAATTAAGTTAAAAAACAACTAAGGTAAAAAAACTGAATAGTGACTGCCACACCTACAGGACAGATGCTGCTTATCTGATATCACCTCTATCACAGTCCGGGCATTTTGATTGGCCAGAATGAAATCAGGGGAGGTCCATAAGAAAATAATGATCCAGAGGGAACAGCCACAACTAACCACCATAATGAAGAGCAGACAACAGGCGTTGTAAAGAGAAGTGACCGCATTGCAAATACCAGGACTTTACAAATAACCAACAAATTAATAATACAGAAGGAACACAATCTTCATTTGGAGTTGGAAATTTTCAGAACAGAGCTCTGAACCATACTCCATGGCAGGGTGTAGGCCATCAGAACATCAATAGGAACAAACAGAACAAATGGAGGAGGTAAACGATTTGACAATAAATGGCTCTAACTGTTATGAAATCATTCTGAACTCTGAAAGAGACCAAAAATTTTCAGTTATCCTAATTTGCAAATTGATTCAGAACTTGTAGAATTGTTAGCAAAAGGCTATACATTTGTTCCTTCTTGCAAAGCAGATGTGGCAAAAATGCTTATTAATTTAAAATTATTTGTGAGAAAATTGAACTTAGCTGTATTGTTGAGTCAGAATGCTAGTAATGTGAATGCTTTTTACATAGCAAGTACTTTCTACCCACGATTACACCCTGTATTAGAACTTTTTGAACAAGGTTGTGAACTAGATATACGCAGTAATATTGACTACAATAACAGGCATAAAGCTACTGAATTTAATATTAGTATTAGTGAGATACGTGCTTTGGACACACTGAAACAAGCACCAGTGCGAGTAATGCAACTTGACAAGGGGGAGACCTCGTCATAATGAATATAGATGCATATAACTATAGGATGGATATAATCTTGAATAGTGATACATATTTAGAAGTCTCAAAAAATGAGCTTAATGTCACATATTCAAAAATATAGTCCTTTTTGCATGATATGTTCATCAAAGCTAGAATTGATATTGAACTACATAATTTTTTGCCTATGCCAGCCCCCAAGATACCTATTTTATTTGGAATCCCAAAAGTCCATAAGAGTATTAGTGATCCCCCCATGAAATCTCTTTCTTGTGGACGCAAGAAATAGCATTACATATTCCGGTGCTAAGGTAGTAGATCATATTTTACAAAAATACGTCGACCAGAAAAGCCAAATTTGTAAAGATTCATGGTCATTTATTTCAAATATTAACGACTTGGTATATGAAAATTACTTTAATTTCCTGACAGTGGATGCTAAGGACCTGTATTCCTCGATACCACACACTGAAGGGATTGAGTGGGTCAGCTTTAGGATGCGTAGTAAAGGAGCATCCGAGTGTAAAGTTTCTTTAATCAAGAAACAGTTACATATTATTCTATCCCATAATTTCATCACTTTTAATAATAAGTATAACTTACATAAAATTGGCATAGCAATGGGCTCCCCACGTGGAGCCAACTTCGCCAATTTGGTGATGGCATATTGGGAGCAGGAATTTATTAAGAAAAAAACAACATATTGCTAGCCAGATCCACTTTTATACACACCACCTGGATAACATCTTTATGATTATTGATGGTGATGCAGGAAAAGCAGTGAACTTATCACCTATTTCAATTCTACCACACAGTTTTTCACATTTACGGCTAATTTTGACACAGATAGAATAGCTTACTTAGACGTTGACCTGATTAAAGACAAAACTAATAAGTGTTATATTGCTAAAATATTTAGGAAGGAGACATACTCCAATGCTTTTCTGCACTTCAGTAGTTGCCACCCATTCCACCAGAAATGATCAGTGGCCCACATGGTGAAAAAGAATGATGACTTCTATATAGAAAGCAAGACTTCTATACAGAAAGCAATAAATTGAGGGGGATGTTGATTTTCAAATGAAGTCAGATTTTAAAAAGCATATTGGAGCAAAATAATTTGTTTTCTTTTTCTAGGAAAGGGATGTTTAAATGTAACATTATCTCCTATCCTTCTCTAACTCCATTAACAAAAACAGAAATAACAACATCCTCTCTTCAGCACTTTTATTGATCTTTCCAAAGTTTTGACATGGTAAACTACCAGCTGCTTATACATATTCTCAAATCACTCTCTCTTGATGCTCAGGCTATAAAATGGTTCAGTTCCTACCTCAGTAATAGGCAGCAAGCTGTGCTCTGGGAGAATAACATATCTTCTCACCTGCCTGTCACCTTAGGTGTCCCTCAGGGCTCCATTTTAGGCCCATTTCTATTCTCAGTTTTCATCAATGATCTTCACTTAGCAATCCCTCAGGCTACTTGTATACAATATGCTGATGATTCTACAATTATATGCTCAGCCAATTCCAGTCTTTAACATAGTAGAATCTTGGTTTCTTCAACATTGCCTCCTCTTGAACCTCAAAAAAACAAAGCTCCTGCTCTTTATTCCTACCTGTAAGTCCACCCCAATAGATTTCTCAGTCACATCTAACAACTGTATACTCATATCACCTGATGTTGCTACCAAACTTCTAGGAGTTACAATTGACAACAACCTCAACTTTGATACTCATATTAACAATACAGTAAAATCAATCAACAAAAAAATCGGCTCCCTCTATAGGATCAAACCCTTCCTTACTCCATTAGCTAGATCTACTATTGTCCTCTCCCATCTAATCTCAATAGTTCTCTATGCCTCTCCTATCTATACTAATCTATCTAAAATCAATCTTCAGAAACTAGCTAAATCCTATAATAATATTGCCAGATTTGCCACTGGAAAACCCTTTGAAACACATCATTGTCAGAATTTAATTCAACTAGGTTGGCTGGAACTTCAGAATCAACTTAAATTTAACCAACTTATAATTGCCCATAAAACCCTCTATCAACCTCATAATACTCCAATATTATCAAGCCTGATAACCCCCTACAAAAATCTTAACACCTTACGCTCATCAAATAAATTACTAGTTAGCACAAGTAAAACCAGTAGCACAGCAGGTGACTCTCTCTTCTCAAATACAGTTGGGAGAAACTGGAACCATTTACCTAGGGAACTTACATCACTAACATCCCTTACACTTTTCAAACAAAAAATTAAGATTTACCTTAGAACACACTGGCTATGCCCTTGTTGTAACCCTGACTAACCTTTGACTGTATTTTTAACACTTTTTTCTTTTCTTTTTCTGCCTTTCTGTACTAAGTCCATGCTGTTCTTTTACCAGATAAACCAGCAATTGTAAATGAAGTATTTCATTTACAAGATTACTTATTTTGAGAATTACTTTACCTTATGTTATCTCCTAAATTGTATTGTCATATTAAATGAACTGCAACTATGTGTAAAATTATCTACTTTGCCTATCATAATGTATTCCCGTAGTACTGTTTTTCATTTGGAGCTTATTTCCCCGGGCCTCTACTGAAAATGGACATGTATCCAGTTAGACTAGCCTGGTCAACAAATGTAAAATAAATAAATAAATAAAATAAATAAACATGTGCCACTACTGCAGACATATGGATACAGGACAGAACTCTATGATTAGAGGGCGGAAATATTGTACCCATTTTAAACTCAATTGCCTTCCAAGTTTGTGGTGTATGTAGCACAGTGTTAGCAATGTCCCACATTCTATATCGGGAAAACCAATAGAAGACTTAGGGAGCATGTCTACGAACATTTATCTCAAATCAGTAGGTTCAAGCAAGAAAATGCTCTAGCCAGACACATTAGGGGATTTACAGATCATAATTTTAACTTCAGAGCAATAGATTGTGTTCTATCGGATGGGAGAGGGGGCCCAGATTCACTTCTTTTAGAGAGACTGCAACTCCTTTGGCAGCTTTGTACCAGTGCTTGTCTATCCAGGTTTAAATGAGGTTTATTCGATATTTTGTATTTTAAAATTAAAAAGCTTGATGAGAAAGGGAGCATACCCACTCTGCTTTCTTTACAGTAGTATGTTTTATAATTCTTACAATTATTTTTTATTTATTACTTTTATGGATTGATGAAGTTAGTAGCAGGGGTGCTTTTATAAGTATATAACTAGTGGATGTTTTGCTTCAATAGACTGTTATACGTAAATATTTGGAATTGTTTTGGGGTATTATGGGGTTAAATTCAGTGGAAATGTAAAGTTTTTTATTATTTTTTGTTGTGAGAGAGGACATGCAGGTGGTTGGTGTGACAGAGCAAGATGCAGAGGACAGGAAGAAATGGAAACAGGTGATCTGCTGTGGCGACCCCTAACGGGAACAGCCGAAAGAAGATGATGATGTTGTGTGCACATGCTTCAATACAAAAGTTGTGTATGTCATTCTGATTTTATCTGAATAAGTCCCACAACTGTGTGGGATGAAAAGCGCTTAATAAAACAGTTGGAATGCTTTTTTATTTCTGGTGTGCTTCTCTTCTTGGTGGCTTTTGTTTACATTTGTGGATTATTGTAAAGAAGTTTAGGGTTCCTTCATTTAAGTAAAGAAAGTTTTGCAAGGAGTTCAAGATATGTAATGAAGTTAGTTAAAAAATTATATAGGGAGGGAGATTTTAGCATTGTACAGATTTGTAAAGAGCTCGAAAAATATACTGAAGTAAGTTATAAAATTATGTAGGAGGTGATGGAAGATATCAATACTGTACTGGAGGATATTCATAATAGCATAAGACTGGGAGAGCATGGTATAGGATTGTTTCTACTTAGGCTGCCTGTTCCAAATTGGTGTACCCTGAAGGTTTATAACTTAGGTATACAGGAGATGCATGAGAGGGGTAGAGTGGCATATGGGGCAGTTAGAAAACGAGCAAGATGAGAAGTGCTGTTTGGGAAGTGAAACAGGATATATTAATTCATTAAGAACTTAGAGTCTATGTTCTCTCCCTCATAAGCCAGTATATCTGGCACTGAGAAGGTTGTCAACAGAAATACCACACCTCAAACACTACCCACAACTATACAAAACACACCCACATATGCAGAGGTCCTCAACAAAAACATACCCAAACAAAAGAGACCTCAGAGGCAAAAACACACTCAAACTCCACTGCCCACCACACTGCATACCACACATAGTCCACACACCTGTGTCTCACAGCCACTAAGCCCTAAACATAAACCCAACATATTAATCATAGGAGACTCCATTGTGAGACACACAGATGTGTCCCTCACCAGGCTGGATAAGGAGAAAGTCACAGTTAGTTGTTTGTCAGGTGCCAGAATCCACCATATCACCCATGCACTCAACTCTCAACAACAGGTGCTTTTATGACTCTATCATAGTCCATGTTGGCATGAATGATTTGAGACGTACCTCCCTGGACTACATGAAGAGAGGCATTTCTGAGCTCACTGAATATGTATCCAAGGCAGGTATGTTTCTAGCCTTAAGCAGCATTCTACTGTCACCCAGAATGATGCCTCATACAAAACAGAAAATGATTGACTTTAACAATTGTCTTAGTTTCTGGTGTCATTTCAAGGGGATCCAGTACCTGACAGCCTAGGAAGACATGAACAACAGACCACAATGCTTTGCCAGAGATGGCCTGCTTCTGTGACCGTTGGGCTTCAGGCTTCTGGCAAAGGCTCTTGCCTCCCCCATAGCACCTTTTTTAGGCAATGCCATGAGGTCAAAACTACCAACATGAAAATTTCACCAAAATGCATATTAAAGGTCATGCTGCTAAACTCTAGGAACCTAAACATGAAACTGCACTCATTGCAAGCATTCTTAACCCTGTAAGATGCTGACATTTTTGCCGTTACAGAAACCTGGTTCAAGCCTCTGGAGAGCACCTCAGCCATACCGGGTTACTCATCCTATCATACATTCAGACCCCAAACTGTGGGCAGCAAAGCAAAAGGAGGTAGAGTAGCAATATATATTAAAGACATACACACCTCCAGGCTGGTCAAACAGTATGATGCACAGGAGACACTCTAGGTGCAGATAACAGTTGACAAGATCCTTATTCAAATCATAGCTAGCTACAGGCACCCAACTTTGACTCAAGATGCCCACTCCACCTATCTGGACCTCTTTGAATCTATCAAGATTCAACCCTTTAACCTGACCCTGGGTGACTTTAACTATCCAGGCATAATAAATTGAAAGAACTACTCATGCCAAAACACAAATGCCCAGAGATTCCTTGATTTCATCAATGCAGGTGCCTTGGACCAGCTGGTCTACACCCCCACAAGAGGTGATAATATCTTGGACTTGGTATTAAGCAACATGAGTAACCACTGCAGCATCCCTACAGTGTCATCCTCCCTGGTAAGATCCAATCACAAAGCGGTCGCTTTCAAAGTCACCATATCCCTGCCCCCCACAGCTAGGGTCAAACAAAAAAACTTTTCCAAAGCTGATTACAACCTCCTGAGGGAAGGTATAACCAGCTTCACAGCCCCTCTCCCTCTACAGGAACTGCCACATATGTCCAAACCTACACCAAAGTACTATAAGAGCATTTATATAGCTGCATGGAGTCAGGAATACCCGACAAGACAAAATCATCCTCCTCAAGGAAGAGTAAATCTGTCTAGTGGACATCTGCAAAAAATAAACTCTATAATAAAAGGAAAAAGATCCTGTCCAGGATCAAGAAGGAGCAGGTGGCTAAATGGAAGCAATCTCTACTTAGCCTGAACAAGCAAATAAGAGTACTAGTGAAATCCTCCCCAAACTGGCCACATCTACTAAAGACAGTCTTAAGGCCTTCTTCACATATGTCCACAGCCTCAAAGGAAGCACTCAGATCTGCTCAGAACTGGTGGTCAAGAACACCACATACACAAATGCCATAGATATAGCCAACCTGCTGTCAGACAGGCTCAGTGAAAACTTCACTCTTCATTCCCTCCATCAGTAAATCAGGATATCCCCAGAATCTGCCCTCTCCCCTTATCTCTAGGGAGGAAGTCATCACTGCCTTCTCAAAGACAAATAATACAGCCTCCATCGGACCTGATAACATCCCAGGCTGCATCCTACATGAACTCAGGCAGGAACCTGCAGCACCACTAGGCACCCCTTCAACCAAAACCTGAGCACTGGCTTCATCCCAGCTGAGTGGAGGACAGCCACTGTCATTCTTTTGCACAAATGTGGAGCATCCACCAATCCAGGAAATTATAGGCCCATCTGCCTAACTAGCCCAATCTGCAAGGTCATGGAATGGATTATCATGGACCTTGGCACCCTCCAGACACTTGATCCCACACACTTTGGTTGTGTCAAGGGGAGGTCATGCCTGTTAAATATGGTCAACCTCTTTGAGACAGTCATCAAAGCTATGGACAAGGGGAAAATGGTATGCACTGCTTACCTTGACCTGGCCAAAGTCTTCGATACTCTTCCCCACTTGGGCATAATAGATAAACTCTCTCAACTAGGCATCAATCCGTATGTTACCAGATGAGTAGCAAACTGGCTCACTGATAGAACCCACCTTGTAAAAATAGGGGAAGCCACCCCAAGCAGTAGACCCATAATGAGCGGTGTACCCCAGTGATTGGTCTTGGGGCCTCTGTTGTTTGGGATATACTTTTCTGAGGTGCAGGCCAAAACCAGTGGGCTATGGCTGACCAAGTTTGCAGACGACAAGCTAGGTGCTGTCATTAATTCCTCTATTGATTTGGACATCCTCCAAAAGGTGCTCACCCAAACAAATGACTGGTGCCAGAAACATGGCCTCAAACTAAATGCCAAAAAATGCATCATCATCCCCTTTGGGGACAGTGACATCCCCACAAATTATCACATTGCTAACAAGGTCCTAGGCATGCAATCAGTCGTGAGGGACTTGGGCACCCAAGTTGATAGCAAAGTGGCTTTTGACCACCATGTTGCCTTGGTTGTACAGAAAGCTTTCTATATGGCCCATGTCATTAGCAAGGGTATCACATCCTCATATCCAGGGACAAGAAGGCCATAACATCCCTGTATTCTTCCCTTAGAGTTGACCCAGTGGTCAGGGACTTAGGGATACACATAGATAATAATCTAGCCTTTGACCATCATTTGTCTACAGTGGTGAGGAAATCATTCTATGTTGCGCAACTTATAAACAAAGGCATGGCAGCTAAGTCTAAGGAAGCCATTGTTCCACTGTATTTGGCATTCATCAGACCTATTATTGAGTACAATGCCTCCTTCGGTATGTACCTAACCACTAACCAGTCATATCCAACAATTGGAATGTCCACAGAGTTTTCTCTCAAAAAGAATACAGGGAGTAAGTAATATGTCCTATGCATACCACCACCAGGCCCTATTCCTGTATTCTGCCTCCTACAGGCTTTTGAGGGGAGATCTATGCCTGGCATACAGGGCATTGTCAGACCCCCACTCTGATGGACCTCCTGCATATCCACAAAACAAACAGCACCAGAATTCCCATTCTAAAGATTTAAACCTTGTCTGTGATATAAATAGGACGTGCTGGAGAGATAGGTATGTATCGCAGAGACTACCTCGTCTAGGGAACAGGCTTCCCATCATTTGAAGCAGAGTTCTTCCTTAACCCAATTCAAGTGCAATCTGGACAATTGGATGGGAAACCAGAAGTTCATCCCTGGTTTGGCACCTATGTTTCTAATGGACATAGGTAACCCATAAATGGTTCATCTCCTAGGCTCATGCTTATACTTATCGAGAGTATCAGAATTTGTCAGTGGTTTGGGATGCATGGCGAAGCTTAAAAAGGCCCTTGTGGTCATTAGCCTAGTAAAGACCTATGAACTGATGAACCTTATAAGACTCATTATTGAGTACAATGCCCCTTTCGGCGTGTAACTCACAAAGCACAAGCAGCAGCTGGAGGGACCACAGAGGTTCCTCACTAGGAGAATCAAGGGCCTCAAATATCTACCCTACACATATAAGCTAAAAGCCCTGTCCCTCTACTTTGTCTCACACAGACTCCTCAGAGGTGCCCTCTGTCTGGCATACAAAGCAATCTCAGACCCCGCCTTTATGGGACTGCTGCATATTTCCAAGTCAAACTCCACTCGAGTAACCCGCATGCACGACCTCAACCTGATCTGTGACATCAATAGGACTTGGTGGGACAGATTTGTGTCCCAGAGACTCCCCCTTGTGTGGAATAGACAGAGACTCCCCCTTCTGTGGAATAGACTCCCTGTCCTTGTCAAGCAGAGTACCTCATTCACTCTTTTTAAGCGCCACCTGGATAACTGGATGGGGAAAATACACCTATGGGATTCAACCTGTGTCCCTGCTGGACAGGGGCATTGAGTGCTGACATGTCGGAACATGGGCTAATTTCTTGGCTAGGCTTGTAAGGGCCTCAGGGCCAATAGCCTAGTAGCTTCTAATGATCCTATGATCCTAAGTGTAAGAGGGAAAGTTGTTAGGGGTGTAATGATTCAAGTAGAGTAGAGCAAAAAGTTTGTAAAATGTAATAAGAAGTTTGTGCTTACAGTTTTTCATCTCAACCCAAAATGCTTGTTGTTTACCACCTGCTAAGTTAACTTTTATGCATTATATGGGGTCAGTGCTTATGCCTATGATATTTGGCTATGAAAATTCTAAGCTGCAATTTTCAAAAAAATTCACAGAATTAAACTAATGCAAATAACACTATATCACATATTGACAAATGATTATTGTAATGTGTAAGAGCATCATTTGACTTTATTTTTTCTTGTAGAAAGGGAAAGGGTAGTTTGATAGGTATAGTGATTTCATAGATTTCAAAATTCCACCATATCTTGCCATTAAGGCAATATCCTCTACAGTAACTATTGCACCATCTTTTCCACTTTTACACCGCTATGCCTATATCCTACAACATTCAAAGCCAGGAAGTAGGTAATTGACCTATATGACAAGAACACCTATTCTGCATGGTATCACAAAACATACTAAAATAAAGCATTCCGCTCAGTTATTCTTTTCCATCTTCAGCTTTCTTCCCAGTACATAGTTAACATACTTTCTCCATTATGATTATTGCACTTTCCTTCCTTCCTTATTACTCTCACATCCACAGACTCGGTGGATAAATGGGTTCATATGACCAGCTTTGCAGTTTTTCTGTAGCCCTGTTACCCCCAACAGGCACTGTTATTTTGATAACTTCTGAGCAGTTCTATGTACATTGAACTACTTTAGTTGTTGTAATGCTATTTTATGGTTAGTTGTTATGCACATTGACAAGCAAATATTTTTTGCATTTCCCCTTCCTTAGTGCAACGGTGTAATAGTAGTGTCTTCCACTTTTGAAATTTCACTTGATTCATACAGCATATTTTCATGATATATTTTTGGTTGGTTATAACGCAAGTGAAGTATTGAACAACTGTGCTAGAACAATTCTCATCTCATGCTGTAATATTTATACATACCATGATTTATTAAGAATATTTTTATTTGACCAGTAAGCATTCCCAGATAGCACTTGTAGAAATTCTTGTCTTACTATATTTGCAAATGCTTGTTTGCCTTTATAATATTGTTATGGTGTGATGTTAAGTTAATTCACAATTCTTTGACTGGTGAGTTATGCTCAACAGGGGTTTTTAGACACAAATAAAGTCAGCTCGGAAAGCATTTAACTTTTTGAAATCTCACTCAAGTTGGTTAGAATTCTGCACAGCCAGAAACCTGGGAAAAACATCAGGTTAGATGAGAATGGACTGCACCTGAGCAGAGAGACACCTTGCGCGCAACTAGGGTGAATGAGGACAAATATACTAAAACTACGGAGACCATGATGTCTAAGGTATTCAGGGTCTGCCATTACTAATCTGCAGGCTGCTACTATCCATTAAGTACTCGGCTACAGCACCAGACAGTTGTCTCCTATGTCATTGCTGCTGTGGCCCTGTATGCATAGTGGGATTGGCAGACATCACACAGATTGCAAACTTACATTTTCCCTAGTGTCTGGCAGTAAAACCCCCCAAGTGTTCTGTTGCTCTGCAATCAACTCAACTGCACACTAAGCAGCATTACCACGCAACCTCTCTTATTCCTATTGTGACACCCCAGAACTGGTCCAGTTCACAAGGGATAAGAAACTAAGAGTAATGCTACTCAACGCCAGAAGTCTAAACCTCAAGAGGCACGCACTCAAAACTCTCCTTAGCATGGAGAACATCGATATCTGTGCAGTAACAGAAACATGGTTAAAGGCTTCCGAGAGCACCCCAGCACTACCAGATTATACCTCATACCGTGCTTTTCGGCTCCGAAACTTGGACTGAACCACAAAAGGAGGGGGAGTATCAATATTCATCAAAGATACCCACACCTCCTGGTTGGTGGCACAGCACGAAGCCTCAGAGACTATCCATGTGCAACTAACAGTGGGTAAAACTGCCTTCCAGTTTATAGCCTGCTACAGACCACCCTCCCAAACCCAAGAACCCCACTCAGCCTTCCTGAGAACACTGAAAAATATGAAGGTCTCTCCAAACACCATTATACTGGGTGACTTCAACTACCCAAACATAGACTGGGAGCATTACTCTAGCTCCAACACCCTAGCCCAAAGGTTCCTAGAATTTATAAACTCAAATGCTATGGAACAACTTGTTACCACTCCCACAAGAGGGGAAAACATACTGGACCTGATCAGCAAAACATGGGGACTCTATGCTCCAGACCAGAAGTGTATCCCTCACTGGTAAGATCAGACCATAAACTAATCTCACTGGATATTCACATGCCGACTCCACCCCCTGCCCTGAAAACCACAGTGAAAAACTTCTCTAAAGCAAATTTCACACTCCTCAAAACCGAGGTGGAATCCTTCAAAGCCCCCGGGCCTGTGGAAAATATGACCCAGACCGCAGAATCCTTTATAAACGCATTCTATGAACACCTTCAGGAATGCATGGATCATGCAATCCCAAATAAAACTAAGACCCAATCCTCCAAAGGCAGACGTCCTGTCTGGTGAACCCCAGCCATAAACAAACTATACAATAGAAGGAGGAAGCTACTACATGATAGAGCAAAATCCCAAAAAGGGAAAGCATCTCTGATCAGTATTAGCAAAAAAATACAGTCACTCATAACATCGTCTAAGGCCAACTTCGAGAGAAAAATTGCACAGGACACTAAGGATAATCACAAGGCTTTCTTTAGTTATGTTAGGAACCTGGGTGGGAATTCCCAGACATGCTCAGAATTAGTCCAAAATGACAAAAAATACACCAAAACCACAGACATTGCCAACATCCTAGCTGACAGGTTCAGTGCAAACCCCCCCCCCCACCAAAAGGGCAAATATTTATCCCAGCAGAGTGCTGCCCCCCTGACATCTCAGATGCTCAGGTAAGAGCTGCCCTCTTCAAAGCAAAAAACACAGCATCAGTGGGACCAGACGATGTTCCAGGCTGCGTCCTACATGAACTCCAGGAAGAGCTAAATCCAAACATAAAACTACTGTTCAATCTCAGCCTTACTACAGGATATGTACCCAAAGAGTGGCGTACAGCAACAGTGGTCCCTCTCCACAAAGGTGGTGCCTCAACGGATCCTGGAAACTATTGCCCCATAAGCCTGACTAGCTTGGTCTGCAAAGCTATGGAAAGGATCATCATGGACCTCATAAATAAAGATATTGGGGACCTACAGACACTGGATCCTACCCAGTTTGGCTTTGTTAAGGGCAGATCCTGCCTCTTAAACCTGGTTGATTTCTTTGAAACAGTCACCAAGGCCATTGATGAGGGAAGGTGGTCCACACAGCCTACCTGGACCTCACAAAAGCCTCGATACAATACCCCACTCGGGCATTATAGATAAGCTCACCAGCTTAAATATAAACCCCTATGTCACTAGATGGGTTGCAAACTGGCTCAAGGACAGAACCCACATGGTTAGAATTGCTGGAGCCATTTCAGACTCCAAACCAGTTACAAGTGGCGTCCCACAAGGCTCAGTCCTGGGACCTCTCTTGTTCGGTATATATTTTCTCGGAGGTACAGGCCAACATGGAAGGACTGTGGCTGACCAAGTTCGCAGATGACTGCAATCTGGGTGCCATAATTGATTCTCCAGCCAACACAAGCATCCTCCAAAAGGGCCTCATAGAAACAGACAACTGGTGCCAGAGCCATGGCCTCAAGCTAAATGCCAAAAAGTGTATAGTCATCCCCTTTGGCAAAAACAAAGTACCCACAAATTACCACATAGGTGGTAATCCATTAAGTACAGAAGAAATAATTAGGGACCTGGGGACCCAAGTAGATAGCAATCTCTCATTTGACAACCACGTGGCCAAAGTGGTTAGAAAAACATTTTATATAGCCCACCTAATCATGAAGGGATTCACATCTAGATCAGGGGAGGTCATCGTGCCTCTTTACTCATCCCTCATCAGGCCCATAATTGAGTACAATGCCCCTTTTGGGATGTACCTTACCAGACAACTGCAGCAACTGAAAAGACCCCAAAAGTACCTCACCAAGAGGATGAAAGGGCTCAAACAGATGCCATATGCTGCCCAGTTAAAGAAACTCCAGCTCTACTCAGTGGCATACTGCCTGCTCAGAGGTGATCTGTGCCTGACGTATAAAGCCATGTCCAACCCGGAATTAATGGACATGCTGCACCTCAGAAAATCCAAATCCCATCGAGCTATGCGCTCGAGAGACTTGAACCTCAGCACTGAAATAAATAGGACATGCTGGAGGGACAGATTCATAACCCAGAGGCTCCCTTCACTCTGGAATAAAATACCAGTCCAGGTTAGGCAGAGTCCCTCATTGACTCTCTTCAAGAGGAATCTTGATGAATGGATGGGAGATCATAGGTTTACCCCGGGTATCACTTCTGTGTCACTGTTAGACAGAGGCACAGTATACTAACCTCGAAACAGGGTATAGCAAAATTAATTTAAAATGGGTGCCGAAAGCCAAACACACTCTGACTAGGCTTATAAATGCCTTAGGGCAGATAGCCTAGTATGAACCTATGAACCTATGAACCTAATCAAGGACCCTCAATCCTCACCACTGGCAACAGTGGGGAATGTATACACTGGGAGAATGACAAGTACACACACAGTAAAGTGCAATTTCCCTTAAGAGCACACAGAGACTACAGTCAGTCTGGTGCTGGTTTCTCCCTCTTTCTCCAGATCCCCAATAAGACTCCCCACTGGCACACTGCAGAACAATCTCAAATAAATACAGAAAACATATAAATTAATCTTTACTATATTCCTTACTGGATCTAAAATAAATTACTGTACCCTAGTTAACATACTTACAGAACAACAAACAGGCAGAAGTGATAAGTGGATGTTTCCACATCAAAGAAAAATATAAAATGCACAGTCACTCTCTCAGAGAGCTCTAAAATTAATATCAAATATTACTGCTGGGATACTTGCAGCAAGACATCACTTTTTGAAACCTGACTTTCGTTCCCCCATTGTCAGAAACTATCAGCATTTAGCATCTCCCTGTGAAAAATACATAGCCTTCAGATGCTTGTAACTCCTTGAAGACGTAAATCAATAAAAACACTTACAAAACAATGCAGAAGAATCCCTAATTTTAGACGTCATGTATCTTTGCTGCATTAAAACTAACTTTTATGGCACAGTTATAAAACAATTTAATTTCAACTATTTTTACTTAAGTTTTGCGAGTTAACCTTCTATGTGCCAGTTCCCACTGTTAAAACATATACATTTACACAATTACAATAGCTTATATACATTTCTGTTCTAATCCAACAGGGTACATTGTAGTCACATCTCTAAGCTCAGTACTGTGCAAGCCCTTTTCACACATACTTCTGTCAACACTACCGCAGCACCACCACCACCACAGTTATGGTATAAACCTGCCATTATGGATGGCCACTTTCCCATCATTTCTCTCATCAGCCTGACTGACTTGGGCAACCTGAGACAATATAGTAATTGCTTCATGTATACTGACAACCATTTAGTCCTGAAATAAACAAATACCATGTGTGAGAGATATAATTATTAAAAACAAACAAAAAAGAGCAAGGTACACCGAGTCACTTATAAATGTGAGCACTTTCATTAAGTTTATTAACTCACATGACCAGAACAATTATCCCATCACATCATCATTAAAATACATTTCACCTATTGAGGCTTTCAAGTTTTAAAATACAAGAAATAGACCATACATCATTCAGACCTGGTCTAACATATCTTCATCAGAATTTGCCAATGCAATTCCATTTGTTCTAATAATAAAGACATAGGGCCCGCTCTAATATCCACCTCTATGTTATCAATGACTCGGAACAAGAATGAATGATTACAATAATCTTTAACATGCCTAGCCAAAGTGTTTTCGACCTTTCCCTTTCTAATACTATAGAGGTGCTCATACACCTGCTCTCTTAACTTCCTATCCATTTTGCCTATGTAAAAACTTGGGCAAAGTTGGCACTGCGCTAGGTATACCACTCTACTTGTATTGCAATTAAACCTATGCTTACTAGTAAAATCATTGCCATAGACAGAAAAGTTGGCACCCGTCTGCATATATCTGCAGTAATTGCAGGATTCACATCTGTACATTCTTACAATCTTAGGGGATATTGTATATTTAAAATCCAAAAGATCCTTAAAATTAGTTGCTCATTGGAAAACTACTCTAGGCAAAGTTCCAAGCTTGTCCAATTGATCATCGGCCCTAATTAAATTCTAATTCTTAAGTAAAATATGTTTAATCACATTACCATCAACATTAAATGGAGTAATGAAAGAAATACTAAAATCAAGATTACCTCCACAGATATGAATACTGTCAGACACTATTTCATTAACTGATCCACTTTTGCTCAATATTGCCTTAAAATAACCTATACTCCTTTTAGTTCTAACTTCATTTATAATTTCACGTAAAATCCATAGGAAGGAGACTTACTCCAATTCATTCTTGCACTTTAGTAGTGCACATCCACAACATCAGAAGAAGTCGGTGGTTAAAGGGCAGCTCATTAGGGCTGCCCGTATGTGCACTATGGATTATGATTTTGATTTACAGTGCGATTTCCTTGAAGGTTTATTTATGAAGAGGGGTTACCCAGTTTTATTTTTACGTGAAATCTTTTGATTTGATAGGAAGTTAAGAGAGCAGGTGTATGAGCACTTATATAGTATTAGAAGGGGAAAGGTCAAAAATGCTTTTGCTAGGCATGTTAAAGATTATTGTAATCATTCATTCTTGTTCTGAGTCATTGATAATATAGAGATGGATATTAGAGTGGGCCCCATGTCTTTATTATTAGAACAAATGGAATTGCTTTGGCAAATTCTGAAGAGAGCATATGTTCTGAATGATGTATGGTCTATTTCTTGTATTTTAAAACTCAAAAGCCTTAATAGGTGAATGTAGTCACTGGTTTTGTTAAAATCTGCATATAATTATTTTTATTTTTGATGCATGTTGGATTTTATCAAATATTTAATGTATTTTTAATGATGATGTGATGGGATAATTGTTTTGGTCATGTGACTTGGGAAGGGTATTTAAGTGTTTATCATTGATTGATTTGATTGTCTGATGAAGTTGAGTTAATAAACTTAACAAAAGTGCTCACATTTATAGAGTGACTCGGTGTACCTTGCTCATTTTTCTTTTTTTTAAAAGTTTGTTTTTGGTTTATTTTTGATTTGAGATATATAATTACACAGATGTCCTCCTCAATAGGCTGGAAAAGTAGAAGGTCATGGTTGACCGCCTGTCAGGTGCCAGGATACATCAAATCATGCATGCACTCAGGTCACTCAACATTAAGTATGGTTATGACTCTGTCATAGTCCATGTTGGGGTGAATTACTTGAGATGTACCTCCCTAGACTATATGAAGAGAGACATGACTGGACTCTCAGATTATGTGTTCAGGGCAGGTATGACCCTAGCTCTAAGCAGCATTCTACCGTCACCGAGGATAATGCCAAAATAAACAAAAAATGATTGACTTCAACAACTGGCTTAGCTTCTGCTGTCATTTCAGGGGGTTCCAGTATTTTTCACCTTAGAAGACATGGTCGGCAGGCCATGTTGCTTTGCCAGAGATGGTCTGCACCTGTCTCCAATAGTCTTTCAGATACTGGCTGAGGTGATTGCATCCCCACAGTGCCATTTTTAGGCAATGTCAAAATGGCAACATTTCTGACATAGCAAAATCCACTTGAGACAAACTCAGGGTTCTGTTGCTTAATGCTGGGAGTTTAAACATGAAACTACACTCCCTGGGAGCACTTCTCATCTTGGAAAATGCTGATGCCTGTGCAGTCACTGAATCACAGTTCATGGCTGCAGAAAGAGTACCCCAGCTGTGCAAGGCTACAATGCCTTCCACAGGTTCAGACCTCAGAATGAGCATGAAAGAACCAAAGGTATAAGTGTATCCACCTTCATTAAAGCCAAGTACACCTCCAGATTGGTCAAACAGTATAACTCTCTCGAACTACTCCATGCCCAGTTAACTACAGGCAAAACTCCCTATCACATCATTCCTAGCTATAGATCCCCTTCAGTTAACCAAGAAAAGCACAAGGCCTACCTAGACTAACTGGAGTCATTAACCATAAAGCCCAACACCTTAGTCATAGGAGATTTCAATTATCCCTCCATTAACTAGGTATCATACATGAGCTCAAACATGCTCACCCAGAGGTTCCTGGACTTTGTCATTACAAATGCTCAGGAACAGATAGTCTGCACCCCCACAAGGGGTTCTAATGTACTTGACAAAGTACTCACCAGCATGGGTGGTCATTGCACTGCCCCCTGCGTGATGCCCTCCCTGATAAGGCTGGACCATAAATCAGTCTCATTCGAAGTAACTATTGCACCCCACACTTCCAAAGGTGCAAAAAAAACTAAGAAACTTCTCCAAAACAAACTACAGCCTACTAAGTGTTGGAATAAAATGTGTTATACCCCCTGCAATAACAGGCAATAATGACTCCTATGTGGACATGTACACAAATGCCCTATATAATCATCTTAGCAACTGTATATACTTGGCTGTATCTGACTGGATTAAAACCAGGCCCTCCTGAAAAAACAAACCACCTTTGTGGACTTCTAGTATAAACAGATTGTAAAACAAAAGGAAGAAACTGATGTCCAAGAACATGAGGTAACTGCCTCTGCAGAGGAAGAATTCCCACCACAGACTGAACAAGCAAGTAAAGTCTTCTAAAACTAATTATGAAGCTAAAATACCATACCTAGCCAAGGACAATCATAAGGCATTCTTTAAATAACATCGGAAATCTAAAACAGAGTGCCCAGCTATGTGCCAGATTGGTAGCAGATTGTATCACTCACACTATACCAGAGGAAATTGCCAACTTTCTAGCTGACAGATTTGGTTCAAACGTCACCTCCTTATCTGCACCAAACATATCCCAAAGCATACCTGACACCAGTTCTCTACCTAGTATCTTTAGAGATCAAGTCATATCTGTGCTCTCCAAAGTCAAAAACATGGTCTCGATGGGACCAGATAACATCCCAGCTTGCTTACTAATCAATCTAAAATAGAACCTAGCTGACCCACTTGCCATTCTTTTTAAATATAGCCTGAGAACTGTCTTTGTACCAGAAGAATGGAGAACAGCAACAGTAATCCTCTTGCATAAAGGGGAGCCATCAATCAACCACGGGAACTATAGACCCATAAGTCTAACTAGCCTTATCTGCAAGACCATGGAAAAGATCATCATGGACCTTATCAACAAGGACATAAGCAACTTTCAAACTCTAGACCCAACCCAGATTGGCTTCATTAAGGGTAGATTGTGCTTATTGAACCTGGTAGACTTCTTTGAGAAAGTCATCAAAGCCATGGATGAAGGTAAGAAAGTGCATACCGCCTATCTGGACCTAGCCAAAGCCTTTGACACAATCCCCCACTGAGGTATCATTGAAAAACTCTCCCAGCTAGGATGTAACCCTTACATCACTAGATGGGTAGCTAATTGGCTCACCAAGAGAACACATACACTCAAAGTTGGTGACTCCACCTCTACCAGTAGACCCATCACCAGTGCATACTGCAAGGATCTGTACTGGGCCATTTACTATTTAGAATCTACTTCTCAGAACTCCAAGCTAATGTAGATGGACTTTGGCTTACTAAGTTTGCTGATGATTGTAAACTAGGTGCAATCACTGAGTCTCCCAATAATGTTAACATATTACAGGACAGGCTAACATACAAACAAATGACTGGTGCCACAGTCACAGTCTAAAACTAAATGCCCAAAAGTACACTATTATCCTATTTGGCAAAGTGGAATTCCCGACTAATTACAATATTGCCAGCACCCCTCTAAGTTCAAACCCAATAGTCCGAGATCTGGGAACACAAGTTGACAGCAATCTGAACTTTGACCACCAGGTTTCCACTATGGTAAGGAAAACCTTATATATTCCACATCTCATAAGTAAAGGCATTACATCCAGGTCTAAGGATGTTATAGCCCCATTTTACTTGACCCTAATCAGACCACTAATAGTGTACAATACTTCCTTCTGCATATATCTCACCAGACACCTGCAGTAACTGGAGAGACCACAGAGGTTTCTCACTAAGAAGATACAGGGCCTACAACCCATGACCTACGTGGATAGACTGAAAGCCCTGTCACTGTACTCTGTATCACATAGGCTACTGAGAGGTGGCTTGTGCCTGGCCTACAGGTTAGTCTCTGACCCCAAACTGATGGAAATACTGCACATCTACAAATCAAATGGCACTACAGTCACTTCTAGGGATCTCAACCTTGCCAGTGACATTAACAGAACATGCTTGTGAAACAGGTATGTCTCTCAGAAATTGCCACTGCTATAGAATAAACTTCCAATTCATGTGAAGCAGAGCTCCTCAATGACCATATTCAAGTGCAACCTGGACAAATGAATGGTTGACTGCAAATTCACCCTGGAGTGGCACCCATGTCCCTCATGGACAAAAGTAGTTGATGCTGATCTGTAAAGTATGTCAATCTAACCAAGGACAGTTGGGACAACCCAGGATTAAACTGGCTAGGCTTATAAAAGCTCTAGGGCTGCCGAACTAGTAACCTCCTATGAACATATGAACCTATTTGAGGGAATGCCAGCACACATTGGCCATATTATCACAACAGCACCAGTTGCCATCCTTGGTATGTGCTGTTTTTACGCAAATGATACATGCACGTTATGCTCATATCATATATGACCTGGTGGTGCATTTACTAATTGTGGATACACACACAGAAACATACAGAAAGGAAAGAACTATAGACATGATCAGTGGCTTTGGTCATAAGCCAGCACAGTCCACACCATGCACACCCTGCAATGATCAATGACAGGGCTCTGTTGCCTCCTTATGCACATCCATACTGTGATCTTCAACAGGTAACCCAGATATAATCACTTCAGTGCATCCACAAATGCCTAGTGATGAAAACAATTCCTTTACAGGTGTGCAGGGTTGCGCAGGGGTGTGTGTCTATTCATAGGGGTTACATCTGTCTCACAATGTGGCTGTCTACATCATAGAATGAAGCATAAATGTTCATGTATAATGATGCCCTTGAACTCTGTGTGGTTTTGTGACTATCTGACCACCGTCCCTCTCGGTGGCTAAATTACTGACATATTTACTGTGAAACATTTTTGTTGCTTAAAATACAGGTGCTATCTTATTCCACAGGTGTTTAGGGCAAGTGCATATTAGCATGTCCTGAGATGGTGTCATCAAGACAACTCTACCTGTGTGGACATCATTTTTTGTCTGTATACTTGTGGTACATCATGTCATATCATGGTAGTTACAGTTGTACCACAAACTGTACTGGTGGAACATCATGGCATATCATGGCACATAAGTTTGTACCAGATATTGTACTAGAGGTACATTGTGTCATATCATGTCACATAGATTTGTACCAAATACTATCCTGGTGGTACCTAATAGCATATCATAGCACATGCTTTTGTACCCGATCTGTCCTTGTGGCACATAATGGCACATCATGATACATACATTTGTACCATATCTCTACTAGTGGTACACCATGGTATATTATGGCAAATAGGCTGGTACAAGCCAGTGTACTTGCCATATATCAAGACACATAGGTTTGTACCAGATACTGTCCTGGTGGTACATCATAACATATCATGTGCACAGATATTTATAGATTCATAGGTTCACATGTAATTCCTAGGTTAACTGCCCTTGCAGGCCATTTTAAACCTAATTTCCCTTTCAAAGGCGATAATCAAACCTTGTAAAAACTTTAACAATTATTCCAACCTAAATAACCAGTATTAGAAGAAGCAAGCCAGGATCCACGAACCAATATTTATTCAGCGCTTTCATTTTTTGGAATAAAAAAACTTCATCAGAATAAGACAATTACAAATGAACAGTGACTGACCCAACTTATATAGCAATCTTGTTTACAAAAATGTTAACTGGCAATCAGCTTAAAGATGTAGTCTCTAAAACACAAATACAGTAAATACATACCTTAAAATACATAAAATGTATAATATATAAAATACATAATCTGTTAAAAACATATATGTAAACTCACAGAAAACATTTCATTGTAAATTATATATAAATTATATAAATATTTGCTTATATATAAAAATAAATATATATTATGAACTGCATATTAATCACATATATCCTTCAGCCCTTAGTCTAAGTATAGGGCTGATGGAAATGTTACTAGTAAGGCCTGGCTGGGTATTCGGTAGCATTAGTTCTCATCTGCCACCTTAATCTAAAAAGTCATTAACTGGACCCCCCTATCCCCCATTGATACCTGCTCTAAAACTGTGAATTTAAGATTGTGTCCCTCATTATTATTAATGTGGACTGCCAAGGCATTTTTAATAGCCTGCTTCCTAATGGCAGTGCTGATAGACCCTACTTCTAAGGGCATTGATAGTCTTGCTAATGTAAAAACATGGACATAACTGGCAAAGGGCAAGATAAACTACAGATTTGCTACTGCAACAAAATTTCTTCTTATAGAAATATTTCCCATAATTAGGAATATCAATCTCAGTGCACTCCATGATGTGTTTAATTGAAGGCAAAATCCACATTTTGACATACCCCCTACTCTGGTGTCAATAATGTTGTTTCTCTCTAACATGTTTTTGAAGGAAATATCCTTCTGATAGACAATTGTTGGCGCCTTTCCCACTATTTCAAGGTAATCTTGACTGGTGTGAAATAAATTCCAGATGTTCATTTGGCCTGTATGACGTCTGAATGGGAAGATTTCTTACAGCAAATTGAAGTATTGAAGAACATGCTTTTGCAAAGAGGCTACCCTGAATTGTTTTTGAAACCTATTTTACAGGAAGTTATAGATAAAAGGCATAGGGGGTATTATTTTCCTTTACTTGGTAAAGGTATTATTAAAAATGAAAGTTTACCTAAGGAAGGAATAGATTTTAAAAGCTCAGCTAAAGGTAAGTTTAACAGACAATTCATTAACATTACTCAGATTATTCAGCATAACTGGAATTTATTTCACACCAGTCAAGATTACCTTGAAATAGTGGGAAAGGCCCCAAAATTGTCTATCAGAAGGATATTTCCTTCAAAAACATGTTAGAGAGAAACAACATTATTGACACCAAAGTAGGGGGTATCTCAAAATGTGGATTTTGCCTTCAATGTAAACACATCATGGAGTGCACTGAGATTGATATTCCTAATTATGGGAAATATTTCTATAAGAAGAAATTTTGTTGCAGTAGCAAATCTGTAGTTTATCTTGCCCTTTGCCAGTTATGTCCATGTTTTTACATTGGCAAGACTATCAATGCCCTTAGAAGTAGGGTCTATCAGCACTGCTATGACATTAGGAAGCAGGCTATTAAAAATGCCTTGGCAGTCCACATTAATAATAATGAGGGACACAATCTTAAGTTCACAGTTTTAGAGCAGGTATCAATGGGGGATGAGGGGGTCCAGTTAGTGACTTTTTAGAGTTTTATGAATTAAGGTGGCAGATGAGGACTAATGCTACCGAATACCCAGGCCTTAATAGTAACATTTCCATCAGCCCTATACTTAGACTAAGGGCTGAAGGATATATGTGATTAATATGCAGTTCATAATATATATTTATTTTTATATATAAGCAAATATTTATATAATTTATATATAATTTACAATGAAATGTTTTCTGTGAGTTTACATATATGTTTTTAACAGATTATGTATTTTATATATTATATATTTTATGTATTTTAAGGTATGTATTTATTGTATTTGTGTTTTAGAGACTACACCTTTAAGCTGATTGCCAATTAACATTTTTGTAAGCAAGATTGCTATATAAGTTGGGTCAGTCACTGTTCATTTGTAATTGTCTTATTCTGATGAAGTTTTTTATTCCAAAAAATGAAAACACTGAATAAATATTGGTTTGTGGATCCTAGCTTGCTTCTTCTAATACTGGTTATTTAGTTTGCTGTTTCTTTACACGTGAATAACTCCAACCTCCAACCCGAAATATCTCCAGCACATGGGATCGAACTTGCAGTACCATCCCAGGTAAAGCTCATCAGCACTACACTAGGAAGCAGCTATACCAAATACTGTCATGGCAGCATACCATAAAATATCATTGCACATGTGTTTGTACCAGATATTGCACTGGTGGTACATGGCATATCATGGCAAAAGGCTTGTATCAGTGACGTCCTGGTGGTACATCATGGCATATATGGCACATAGGTTAGTACTAGAACTGCCCTAGTGGTACATTATTGTATATCACGGCACTTATGTTTGTACCAGATATTATACTGGTGGTACATGTAGCAATCACAAAGGTTTGTATCAGATATTGTCCTAGTTTGTATCTGATACTGTCTTGGTAATACATCATGGCATATCATTACATATAGGTTTGTATCAGATACTGCCTGGTGTTAAATCATACCATATCATGGCTCATACATTTGTACCAGATACTATTCTATTGCTTCTGCACAGACACAGTGTACATGTCTTCCTTTCAAACACTATTATTCCTTCACTAGTTATTTGTTGCTATCAGGGGATGTATTCCACCACTGTTCCTGTTCATTTATTTTTTTGAAATATGCCTCCTACACATTGGACTAGAAAACCATCATGCTCTGATCTAATGTTGTTTAGGACTGCACACACAGTAACCATCAGATATGTTTTCTTAGGCGTATGTTGTACAATACCCAAATGTTTCTCAATTCCTCCTCTGGTTGTGTGCCTCATCATAGACTTTCTCTAGAAGTACTTAAGGATGACGTCTAGGAATCATTACCTAGGGCCCCAGGGGATACCTACTGTCACCCAAAAAGCAAAAAAACATTGTTACAGTCATATATCAGGTAGCATAGATTCATGGTTTAGTGACATCTCCACAATATAAGACACAAACTTGGAACCAGAACAAAAAACTTCCGAATGCTGCTGGTTAAAATCAAAATCCTTTAATGGATGGATGTTCAGGATACAAAACCACCATAAAAACACTGTTACTGTTGAGCGCTTTCATACACCCTCATAGGTGAACTTCTTTAGATACAAAACCACCATAAAAACACTGTTACTGTTGAGCGCTTTCATACACCCTCTTAGGTGAACTTCTTCAGGTTCTGAAGAAGTTCACTTAAGAGGGTGTACAAAAGCTCTCAACAGTAACAGTGTTTTTATGGTGGGTTTGTATCCTGGACATTCATCCATTAAAGGATTTTTATTTTAACCAGCAGCATTCGGAAGTCTTTTGCTTACAGTGACATGCTATAAATCTACTTCATTGCTTGTTCATCTAATTGATGCCATTTGAAATGTCCTTTGGGAAGAATCTGTTCCCTATGACACATATTTAACATATATAAACATAATGTATACTGTCAGAGAATGGTGTTCTGATTTGTAGGATTTGACCATCCCCTGTGTACATGGTCTGGCAACCGATGGAATGCTACGATCCCTGGTTCATGAAACATTGCCTATCTTTCATGGAAAAGAGCTTTACAGTGATGTGGATGTAATCAATGGCCTCGTGGATATGACACAGGGACATTGTCATATACATGGCACTTGTTTGATTAGAACTTTATGTAGCTTCTAATTAAATGGTACAAACCGTAAAAGAAAATGTCCACGCTTTCACTCTGGAACATCCCTGAAGTACTATCATTGTGATACTGGAATATACAAGATACAAGTATGCCCAAAGAATCTGGTCTTAAATGAACTGTTAGCATTGCCTCCCTGAGTACCTCTTCACTGCAGGACAAACAGCAGGTGGTTACACTTTCCAGCCCATTGCCACATTCATCTAGGGTGTAGTAGCTGCCAAAAATTGAAGTAAAATTTGCTAGGTTCACTCTGGTGTTCTGTCTTGAGCAACATCTTTGACAGTGGTTGGACCAGTTTTCTCTTACACATAATAAAGGTGCTGCAACTCTCAACTAGTTTTTGAAATTCCACATTGTCTATACCTACCACCACCTGATTGTGCACTGCTTTACTTGAATGCATAGCCAATGCTTGTCAATGTTCACAAGTTTCACATAGTGCCTTTTCCCAAGTATATATTGATTTAGAAATTGTGGATATATATTAAAATGTAGTTTGTGTTCAAACTTCCAGCCCCTCACTCAGATGATGAGACACTGCTCAAGTTTAGTCCCCTGTACCAAAACTGCAATGAAGATAGTGGCCTTAAAACCTGGGTGTATAATGGGTGGGTAATGGCACACTCTGCCAATTACTGGAAGCCAATAAATGCAACTAATTTTCATAAATAAATAAATGACATTTTAAAATGGTTTTGCTAATTATTTCTTCAGCAAAAAAAAAAAAATAATAATAATTCTATCATTTATTGCAATGTTTCCTATCCTGAAATACATTAATTGCACCATTGTTTTGGTCATGATGATAGCTCTTAAACTTACAGTTGCACCACTTTCTCACAAGTTTGCATACATATACAATTAAACTCACACACACACACACACACACACACACACACACACACACACACACACACACACACACACACACAACATTTATATCTTTTTACAACACTGTTCAGATCTAGCATTGTAATAAGTGAAACAATGATCTTATGTCATTTCATTCAAATGTATTTTATCTTCACTATAGCTTTCAAACAAATGTTAACTTGCCTTGCAGTTCCTTGTTATATGTCTAACTATTTTACCATTCAAAATTAGCATTTCTTTTACAGAGAAGAATTTCAAAAGGGCCTGGCAACTGAGTGGAATGGCAGGTACCCTGTACAGAACGAGTAAGAAAATCTTTGCACACATGTCCTTAGAAACACTCTGTGACTGTATTCCTGTTTAATTATTAAGCTCTGTCAGAAGCTGTAAGCCACTGAGAAGTGGATTAGAGGGGTTACTTTATGCCTCAGTGCCCAGGAAAATCCTGGTTATTGCTGGTGCAGCTGCCGTGCTGAGCAGAGTGTTGTGAAAGCTTTACTTTAATTTAATCCCTTCCCTGTCTTGATCTATCAAGGCCTTTGCTTCATTTTCTGACAGCAGACAGGTTCTAGAAGATCAGCAGGCTCCCACTGAACTCAGCTGATAGCCCCATAGCTGTGAAATACGTCAATGTGCAGATTGTCAAGATATATAAAGCCTGCTGAATGTTTCAGAAGCTTCTTTGATGTGACACTTTTGCTGTAAAGTATAGCAGACAATAATGCGGGAACATCTGCAAGGTCCCTGTATTGCTTTACATTTCTTATAATTATGTTTAGCAGCTTTCTAAAAGATGATTTTACATGCGTGAGAGAAAGTCACTGCTAAACATGAAGCACCTAACACAGTCTTGTATGTAATAAATTGAAAATGTATTTTACAACAATTTGGAAATATGCACCTATGGCAGAAAATGGGTACAATCTGTGGTCTAAATATTAAAATTTCATTTATCTATAAGTAGAGTTCACTAGCCATGCTTAACTTTTATTTATTTATTTGACATATTTTTTATTCATTTTTTTTTATACCCCTCGTGGTACTGTTGTTTAGTTACACCTTATCAATGACGTGAGGAAAAAGTATCGTTTCTTGATAAATGAATAATTGATTTGCTAAGCTCAAATTAGTGGGAAAGATGATGCTGTAGATTCATAGTGGATTACAAAGTAGGTAACCTTGAGATCAGCAGATTGATTCCAGCACAGGCTGGACAGTGAACAAAAGCTAATGATATTAGAAAGCTACTTAGAGCACCATCTGAAAGGAGCTATGAGTACATTGATCACATAAGAAAAGTACATTGGTTTCATAATTTATTTATATGTATTTAATTATATGCAGATATATTTATTTCATTTCTTTTCATTATATTAACCAGATTTCTCCCACCTGTTCTATGTCTGTCTCAGTGCCACTTCTTTTGGAATAGGGATGAAGCCCTGACTACAGTGCAAGTGACCAGTGTTCATTTAGCACCTTCAGCATGTGTAGAAGCTGCTGGCAAAACAGAAAAGTGGCAAAGCTTACCCTGCTCAGCTCTCTTTAATAGGAAGGGTAGGGATGATGTGCTATTGTGGCTGGGGTGTTCTTTGCAGTCCTGATGGATACTGGCACTCAGATGAGCAGCCGGCCTAGGTATGCAAGCAGGCTTGGGTAGTGTTGCCACATAGGAGCAGGGTGTTGATACTCCTAGATCATGTCTCATTGGATACAATGGTCTATCAAAGTATACAAGGAGGGCCTGACCTAATTGTCAAGGTCTTCACCTCATAGACACAAGGTACAGGGTTTGATTCTGATTTCAGACTATTGGCTAGGCTTAAAATGGCCATTCAAAGCAATTAACCTAGCAGTCACCTATGAACCTACATCTCCATGTAGAAGGATACAGCCTCAATCTCATGCAGTCAACTCACTTTAGCTGCATATGACCATGGCATGTCTCTAGTCCTGCCTTTTTCCACAGCATTCATGTTAATAATTAGGCAGGTGCTGGTAACTCCAGCCAGCAGAATTGGAAACAAACTTGCAAAGTTATATACATGAATGGGACTGGGTCCATGGAATGTGTCACATTGTCACATTATTTCATAGTCAACAATGTGCTTAGTGACCTTGAACTGCAAAAAGTAAAAAAAAAACTTCCATGGCTCTACCATATGAGAGGTCATTTGATATGTATACTGACTGATGAATATCTGACTAGGTTATGGTGAGAGGCAGAATCCTCTACTCCTTGACTTTTAGCATCCATATGAGTTATATTTATTTACTATACTATCTGAAAGATGGCACCACATCAGTGCAGAAACACCTTCATGCTGCACTGAAATGTACATACTGCAGCATAACTCAAAATGCCAAGTGCTGGCCAAGAACCAATAGCCTTCTACTTTTTCTGACATAAAGAGTGTACAGCTTCATGTACTTGTGTTGAGGGGACCAGGCCCTTCACCAACAGTCAAAGAAAGAGGCTGTATCTCCTGCATCCCTTAGAATAACAATTTCCAATCCAGCAGTTGCAGCTTGGAACATTTAGGAATATATGTTTGCATGATTAACTCTGGACAAATTTTGAGTAAAATATGTGCAGAGTATGAATCTACCATCTTTAATGTGCAC
The DNA here is from genome assembly GCF_019279795.1 of Protopterus annectens. Taxonomy (NCBI): domain Eukaryota; kingdom Metazoa; phylum Chordata; order Ceratodontiformes; family Protopteridae; genus Protopterus; species Protopterus annectens. The sequence continues at coordinate 355,981,695 of NC_056745.1, forward strand.
TTGACATATGTGCGCATACTTCATGGACTTGTGTTTGCTTGTCACAATCTCCCTTCCAAAGGCCCATCACACGTGTTATCACCTGTTGTTACAAAGCGGGAGCTCTCTCACAAGAGTCTTCTCTGAGGTAAACAGAAACCCAGTATCCCCTTACTGGCCTTGATCTTACTGGGAGATGTCCAAGCATGTATTTGTAGTATTGTAAGCACTGTACTACAAGGCTGATGCTGGCCCATATGCAAAAGGTACCTCCTATACATTGCATGCAATATACCTATAATGTCCTTTATTTATATAAATTGTAAGTACTTCTTCTGTGCTTCAATCAGTAAGTTAGTAATAGGCTAGCTAACCTTCTGGGCTATTTTAAGCTTAGCTACTTTCTCACAAAGCTGAGGATCAAACTCAATACTTTGTATCTGTGAGCTAAACACCTTAACCATTATGCCAACCTCAAACACTCAACCCCCAGTCCTCACAGTATTCTTCTTGAGACCATCTGATCTTTCTCTGTCTGTCTTTGTTCTTCCACAATTTAACTGTAAGCAATACATGATTTGTTTATTTATTTATTTTGGAGGAAAGGAGTCATTTCTGACATTACCTATTCATTGCAGACCTTAATGCTTCATATTACTCTACGGTGTGAGCGTTGGCGTTAGGTGATGATTACTGTTGATGTGACACCCCAATCTCATGTACAAAATGGCCAAAATCTGTTGATGCTGATGCTAACTAGTTTCAATAAAATCCTTGACCAGGAAAGTTTTAGTGGTTAGTATAGCTCTGTTCAGCCTTATTCATTTTTCTCTTTTGTGAGTTTCATCCAAATGTTCAACATTATGAAATTTCTGCAAATAATGATTAGCAACTTTTATACATAATTAACAAACATGTTTTGTGCAAAATTCAGTATTGTTGTTTATAATTTTGTGTATCTAAATAACTAAGAAATTGTCTGCATATAATGCGTCTGCACTTGATATCATTGACACTTTATTATGATATCCTTTGTGTCTTTGTTCCTTGGTCATGAAAGAAAAGAGTACCAGTTAACAGTTAATAAAATAAATGTAATAAAAAAACTTTTTGTTTGATGTCCTCAATTAGCTTACCTCTTTTGTCTCATCTTACCCTTCTCATATGTTTCCATATCACTTGAACCATTTCTTACACATCCTTTTATTTTACTTCTTTTGATGTACCATTCATTAATACAGTTTTAGTGGTCCCCAATTTCCAAAATGTCCAAAGCGAAGCCAGGCTTTACCGATCACATTTGATTATTTTTAGAACAATCTGTTTTCACTGTTGCCTTGCAAAGCAGTGCAGTTCTTATAGCTAACGGATATAGAGAAGGGATTTAACATCTAGCTATAGACTGAACTGTTGCAGCACACACATAAGATATGAATCACTCTTTGTTAATGACATCCACTGTACTGTAACATACATTATGTACAGGTACAGAGATACTATAACAGAGTACTGATGGACTATTGACATTGTGTATATGTTATACACATGAATATTGCTAAACTTTATTGTCATTTAGCCTACACCAGTGCAGCCTAAATGAAATTATGTGCATCAGGGTTGAATTGAGAAGGCATACACATATATACATACAATAACACATACAATGGATATACATTCATCAATGGACATATATTCATCATTTCACATTAGACATGTTATTCTACTGCATATTATCACAGCTTACCGTATCTAAAATTTTCAGCAGCTGAATGATTTCTTATTGCACAAGTTCCTATTGCACTGTGTGATTCTCACATGAATAATAGGATCTAGTTGGTATAATATTGCACATCCATTGTCATTTATGTATTGTTTATGTTTGGAATCCAAACTGTCTCTCATTTATTTGCACCAAAAGAGTTGGTTTACCGTGTCAGTGTCTGGCTTCCCTGAGATAATTGCCAAAGTTCAAAAGTCTCACCGCCTGTGGGAAGAAGCTGTTTCTGAACCTGGATGGTTTGCAGTGCATGCTGCAGTATCTTCCTCCTGATGACAAGCATGTAAACAGTTTGTAAGCAGGGTGTGTAGGTTCCTTGATTATTGTTGTAGGTCTGTTGTGACATTGTGCTATATATAACTCCTGCAGTGCTGGAAGTTTGGAGCCTGTTATCTTCTCTGCCACTTTGACTATCCTTTGTAGGGATTTTTGGTCTGAAACTGAGCATCTCCTGTACCACATTGAAAAGTTACACATTAAGATATTTTCTATGGTACCCCTATAGAAGGTGGAGAGGATAGGGGATGGTAGACTTGCTTTCCTCAGTCTTCTCAGGAAATGCAGACACTGATGAGCCTTCTTTACTATGTGACTGGTGTTTATTGACCAAGATAAATCCTCTGCAATGTGAACCCCCAGGAATGTTGTGCTCTTTACTCTTTCCACCATCTCGCCATTAATCATGAGAGGAGTATGAGCTGCTTGTGTTTTCCTGAAGTCCATTATGATCTCCTTTGCTTTGTTAACATTAAGCTTGAGGTTGTACTTGGCACACCAGTCAGTGTACTCACTTCCTCCCTATAATCTTTTTCATCTCTTTTACTGATGAGGCCCACGACTGTAGTGTCATTCACAAACTTGATGATGTGGTTGGTGTTGACTCAAGCTTTATAGTCATGGGTTAGTACAGTAAATAGTAGTGGACTCAATACACAGCCTTGAGGTACTCCTGTACTGATTGTGATGCTTTTCAAAGAGTTATTGCCCCCCACATACCCTTTGAGGTCTTTCAGTCAAGAAGTCCAGGATCCAGTTCACATATGGGCATGGGTACCTAGATGAACAAGTTTTTTGATTAGCTGTTGGGGGATGACAGTACTGAATGGTGAACTGAAGTCAAGAAACAACATTCTAATATAGCTGTCCTTGTTCTCAAGGTGTGCCAATGAGAAATGCAGTGCAACTGAAATGGCATCCTCCGTAGAGCGATTGACATGATATGCGAACTGGAGTGGATCTAGTGCTGCTGGAAGGCTTGTTGTCAGATGATTTTTGACTAACCTTTCGAATCTTTTCATAATGTTGGATGTGAGGGCTACTGGTCTATAGTCATTGTGGTTTGAGGGAGATGATTTCTGTTGCAGTGGAATAATATATGTGTTTTTGAAGTATTTGGGTACCTTTGCTTGACCGAGGGAGATGTTAAATATATCTTTGAGTCCAATGCTTAGTTGTTCAGCACAGTCCTTTAACACCTTTCCCATGATGTTGTATGGTCCTGCAGCCTTTCTAGGGTTCACCTGCTGTAGGGTCCTCTTCACCTCTATTGAGTTTAGGCTGAGCAATTCATCTCCTGTGTCTGTAGTGAGTTTCACTGCCTTGGAGCTGTTCCTCTCCTCGAACCTGCAGAAAAATGTGTTCAGCCTATCCAGGAATTCAGTGTTGTCCTCGCATTGGGATGACAGGGGTTTGTATTCGGTTATGGCTTTTGTGTCCTGCCACATGCACCTGGGGTCTCTCATGTCAGTGAAGTGGTTCTGGACTTACGTTCCATAGGCCCTTTTTGCTTCCTTTATTCCTCTCTTCAGGTTTGCCATTGCCACACTGAGACGTTCCTTGTCTTTTTATTTGAATGTAATAATAGTATATTAAAAAAGTTATACCTGTACATTGCCCTGATTATTAGTTTAGAACTTTAAAAGAGGGCAGCACAGTTACCTGTTAGTTACTTATGTTTACTGTTTAAACTACATATTTCTTGTAACAATGAAAGGCCATAGTCATGTAGCAGTAGTTTAGCCTTGTGATCTGCAGTCAGTGATGCACAGAGTTTGTAAATGTTTATACACTATGAGTTTTATATTACACTCCTAGCCGCCCACAGCTGGGTATTTCAGTTGCTGTATTTTCATATGACAATCTATTCTTCTCTCTGCAGCCTTTGTCAGCAGTTATTATATCCAACAGCTATTTCTTTGGAACATACCCTGTGAAAAAGTAATCTCTTACTTACCATGAAGGTCACATTTTGCAGATGAGTATCTTCTTTCATTTAGCTGCTTTTTATATGTACACTGTGTACTGCAATATTTTGCAAGAATCATTTGCAGGTGCAAAGTTACTGTAGTGGAGTTGTAACTGGATACATACTACAGTAAGAATAGCAGATTACCTCTTCAGAAGTGACAAGTGTACATTGCCATAAGTCTAAATTTGTAACAGTAAAAGGCAGTAGCATGCTAGCTGGTTAGCTGTTTAGTGAAATGATGTCAACTGTATACAGCTTGTAAGCTGTAATGGTTTTCAGAAGCCCCATCTTACAATGCAATTAGCTGAAATGATCAAAAAATCAGAAGATCAGAAGAAATATTTATCCATGTTGACTTTAATTACAGTGTATGAAGCTCTAAATAAATATGGATTATTCCAGTTCTTAACAATGCCTATCAAAATAACACTCCTG
>NC_056745.1:355988633-356008633 GCF_019279795.1 Protopterus annectens
AAGGCATACACCTTAACCACTGCACCATTGGCCTTTCATTTCTCTACCTCTGCAATGAACATCCAAAGTGTAAATAACAAAACATCTGAACTTCACGCATGGTTGGCCCAACACAAACCTCACATCCTGGCCCTATCAGAAACCTGGCTAAAACCTCATATCAATTCCTCTGAATTTCTCCCACCTCAATACAATATCTATCGGTCTGATGGCCACCCCGCCACCTTTTTTGGATGTCCTAGCTTGTACTCTGCTTCACTGATGCTAACCCCTATAGACATTACCCTGCCTAGTTTCTCCCCTGCTGCACTACAGCTCCTAGACTTCTTATTCGGGCTTTTCCTGATTAGGGGTCACCACAGTGGAACTCTGGTCTGCTAATGACTGGCAGTAGATTTTTATGGTGCCAAGTTGCCAGCCCAACGCCCAACCTTCAACGAAGGCACGCATGTCTTTCGATCGCCACTTGACCGCAGGGAGGACATGCAGACTTCACACAGATGGTGCTGCAGCCGAGAATCAAATGAGAGTACCTCTTGCTGTGAGGCAACAACGCTACCACTGCACCACCGTGGCTACTACTGCTCCTAGACTGCCACATCACTCACTATAGGAAGTGTGCTATTACCTCTATCTATATCACCTCAGGTAAAAACATCCCTATCCCTGAACATATAGTCTCCTGGATAAACACCTCCATCCCCTATGCAACCATCATTCTTGAAGATGTTAATATAGACTGGAACTCCCTTATTGGTGACTCACCCCAACATTTTATAAACCTGTATGGATTCTCACAACTGATCACTACCCCTACCCACTACAGTAAAAATGCTTCTGGTTCCACAATTGACTAGATCTTGACCAAGTCTCCAAACAGCTATTGTAAGCCTTCTACCTTCCCTGACTCTATTAGTGACCATTCTCCCATCTCTATCTTAAGGCAGTCTCCTCATCTCTCTAAGCCTCATCTCTACAGAGATTGTAGGAAACTGACTAACTTCTTTCCTGAAACCTTTAACTATAGAATGTCTGCCATCAACTGGTCTTTCCTAAAACCTCTCCCACTCAATGATGCTGTTACTAAATTCAGTCACATTTTCCTTGATGTCCTAAACGCTCTTGCCTTAACTCACAAAATCAGAATCAAAACTAATTTTGCACCCTGGCTCTCCAAAGCTACTCATGCTTTGATGGATGAAGGAGATGGAAAAAATGGCAAACCACTAAAACTCCCACCTTTCTCTAAGGTTATAAGCAACTCAGAAATCGTGTAAAAACATATTATTTTGGATAAACACCAATATTTCACTAAATTTCAAAGCTCTTACTCAAATGACCCAAAAAAAATTATGGAGTACTATCAACTCCCTGCTCCACACTGGTTCTCCTACCATCCCTAACCTTTCCCCTGCCATCCCTAACCTTTCCCCTATCACTCTCCCTCTGAAACTACAGACTTACTCAGCAAACACTTCATAAACATCATCTCTAAACTCCTACGTTCTAGTAACTCTGCTCATCCCAACTCTTCTATGTCACCCTCACCTCCCGCTAAACCTCTATGCTGCTCTGTCTCTCAGCCTTTTACCTTGCAACCTGTTTCAACTAAATATATTAAATCCCTGCTTCTTAAACTAAAACCATGCTCTCTGTTTACTGATAAGCTCCCCCCTCAATTTCTGAAAATTGCTTCTGACTCTATTGTATCTCCTGTATCTATCTTAATCAACCGCTGCATTCAGGAATCTACTGTACCGGAAATATGGAAATCCTTCTATACCACTTTTCTGCACAAAGGTGGCAACTCTGCTGAACCCTCTTACTATAGACCAGTCGCTATTCTCTCACCGGTCTTTAAGATCCTTGAACTACTGTCCTATCTCATTCACGAAAATCTCCTCAACCCCTCACAACATGGTTTCCGCCCTAAACACAGTACCTCAACTGCCTTACTATCCTTTACTCAAAATGTTGCAGAAGTTAGGGACAACAAACTCATCTCCTGTCTATTCCTTAATCTCTCTAAAGCCTTCGACACTGTGTCTCTTCCCATCCTTCTTAATAAACTCTCAGACCTAAACCTCTTTCCTTCTACTCTTGGCTGGTTCCAGTCCTACCTAACTGGCAGAAAACAAGCTGTTATATGGCAGCAGGCTTTCACACCCTTCCTTGTTCAAACAGGAGTACCCCAAGGCTCCATACTTGGACCACTCCTTTTAAACATTTTTACCAACAATCTACATTCATCCTGCAGTCTCTCATTTGTAATACAATATGCAGATGACTCTACTCTCCAATACTATCTCTGAACTACACACACTAACACAGAATTCCTTTATCTCTGTTTAAAAAATGGCTCCAAAATAATCAACTAATCCTTAACCCAAAGAAAACTCATCTCCTTCTCTTCCTACCTCAGACACTCTCTCATCTTAAATCCAACTTTTCTCTTTCCTCCATAGATGGCACCATTATCTCCCTTGCCTCACACGCCAAACTTCTTGGGGTAATAACTGATGACCAACTAAAATTTGACTTGCACATACAACAGCCCATCAAAAAACCCACCAAAAACTTGCACTACTTGCACTCTTGCACATGCATTTCTCTTACCTAGTCTTCTATACACTTCCCTCAGCCTTACCAATATCCAAACTACCTCAGTGCAGAAACTGGAACAAACATACAACAAAATTGCCAGATTTATTCCAACCACTCTCATCGCATCACTGCCTCTCACTAAACAAACTTCAGTGGCTGGAATTTCCACACCTTCTCATACAATCGCAACTCCACACTACCTTTCCCATACTCAACAACCCCTCTGCCTGCCCTGCTCTTACCTCCCATGTTATTCTCTACTCTCCATCTGCAAAACTTCTCCGGAGTGCTGATCAGCATCTTCTCTCAGTTTATAAACCCAAAAGGAATTTTGGCAAACTACTTTACAAATATGCTGTCTCACTAAATTGGAACAAACTCCCTCTCCAGATTAGATCCAACCTTTCCTTTCCCTGTTTTAAAAGGAGCTTAAATCCCACCTACTAAACTTGAAATTATGTCATTGCCTTGACCACACATAGTCTTAGTCTGTCCTACTGTATAACTTGTTGCATCTCCTAATCTTACTTTCTCTGTTAGTGACTTCTGCTTAAACTAATCTCCTAACCCTCAGCTCTACTACTATGGCTCATTCCTTTCTCTCCCTCCTCCCAATCTCCACACTATTTACCCCCCCACTTCCTGTCTGTACATTTTCCTTCTTTGGAATGATTATCTTTTTGTTTCTACTCTTATATGTAGTAAATTTAGACCACTGCTATCAGTGCAACCCTTAATATTCATAAATTTTTCTTTTGTTTTTCTCCTTATAATTAAATTAGTATTTGCATTGTTATTTGTAATAGTTTTTTTCCTGTATGTTTATCTTTGCTTATGTTTGCTAGAGCTTTTTCCCCTTGGATATCCACTGAAGATGGGTTGCTTACTATCAATGCAGTGCAAATAGTTAATAACCTTTTCTTTTTTACAATTATTTTGTATTGTGATTGTTATTTAATATTTGTATATTGACACTTTATCTTTGCTTATGTTTGCTGAGGCTTTTCCCCTCGGGTCTCCACTGAAAATGGGTTTGTTTGCAAACTCAGTTGGACTAACCCGGTTAATAAATGTGAAATAAATAAATATAGCATATAGACAAATAGATGTTGCTGTGATTACATTGTAAACTTTAACTACCTGAATAAGTTACCTGGAATAATTTGTTGTAGTGGTTTATTTAGTATGTATAGCTCTTTTCCATCCTATTCCTTTAATCTGCGAGTTGTTTATTGCATTGTCTTGCAGAGAGTTAGTCCATTTTAAGAGGGCACTTGATAGAGTCAGCCCTTGCCCAACAAATGTAAACAATAAGGCATAGATATAAGGATAACACAAGGCAAGGAAATTAACCAGTACATAATTAACAGTTTCAAATTTAGAAATAAAAAATGAATGGTTACAAATGAAGGAATACACAGATACCTGAGCAGAGGTATATAAAATGGGCAATGTCTTCAGACATTACATAAGGTGGAAAATTAAACTGCATGTTCAGAATAAGTGACATCTGAACAGAATTCAAGAAAAAGTAAATTTAGTTTAGTTGTTTCTGCTGAATTTAAAATATCCCCATTCACTGTTGTTCTTTATGGTGACAGTACTACACAGAATACTGCCAGTGCTCAATGTTCCTCAACACGCGGGTTACATCACCAAAAAATAATGCGGTAGGAAAACAGTCAGTGTAACTGAATGAAGTACTATATTACAGAGCACGATGTCTTCTGACATGGCTAATACAGTCACATAATTAAGTGGTCTTGTCCACTAGGTCACAACAGGAGCAATCAGCTCCTAACATTGGCCATCCAGTTGAGCGATGCCTAGATTTGTATCCCTTTTGGACAGCCTGGCACCCAACCATGCCAAAGGCACTACCCTACTCCCAATTATTTTGGACATTTCTTTTAAATCACAGGCTAACATCTTGAGATGGAGACATGGCTGTAATTAATGAGTAGGGAGTCCATCTGAGGATTAAAGGGGTGACACCGCTGCTGTTGATTATTTTGTATTAAAGTCACTGAATTAGCTTGCCAGGAGCTGCACCATACAGTGCACTGCCTTTGTTGAAATTGAGTACAAAACAAATATTGTTACAGCTTATTCTTATGTCTGTATGTGTGTGTGGGGGAGGGGGGAGTGCAGTGCATTTAAGAATAAACTATTGCCTGTGGTTCCTTTCACTTTTTCTCATCATCAGACTTTGGAATTTAGGACTGTGAGTGGTTATATTTGGTGGTCTGGGCAGAATGTATGTGAATGTAACTGATCAGTGGCACAGGGAGTGTTTGGTTCTATGCTTGAGTTCTTGGCAGCAGCTCCCTCTTTGTAGAGACAGCATGGTTTTTCTTTTTTTATGTGGGGTTTATCCAAGTGCACTAGTTTCCTCCATCACCCCAAATATGTACAATAGGTGTGATTCTTACAACTTGCCTACAGGTAAGTGTGCGAAAGAGAAAAAAATGTAGAACATATCAGTGATTTTAATCTGGGAGAAACAATATTTGTCGATGCATACATACATACATACCTCCTCAGGGTAGCAGCAAAAAAAAGAACACTTAGTAAGCAATTATTTTTCAAAAATAAGGCACAAATTTGCATTACAGAATGTCTAGAGTCTCAGATCATCTAGAAGCTTAGCAACCCTGACACCCTTGGCTGTATAAGTGAATTTTGACATAGACTTAGTAGGTAGGGGACTCCATCCTCAAATCTCACCTTGAGTTCTACCTTGTCTAAAACTGGCCTGGCTCAGAGCTGCAGACAGAAGGTTGCCATAGGGTTCATAGGTCATAGGTTCATACTAAGCTATCTGCCCTAGGTCATTTATAAGCCTAGCCAGAGTGTGTTTGGCTTTCGCCACCCATTTTAAATGAATTTTGCTATGCCTTTTTTTGAGGTTAGTATACTGTGCCTCTGTCTAACAGTGACACAGAAGTGATACCCGGGGTAAACCTATTATCTCCCATCCACTCATCAAGATTCCTCTTGAAGAGAGTCAATGAGGGACTCTGCCTAACCTGGACTGGGATTTTATTCCAGAGTGAAGGGAGCCTCTGGGTTATGAATCTGTCCCTCCAGCATGTCCTATTTATTTCAGTGCTGAGGTTCAATTCTCTCGAGCACGTAGCTCGATGGGATTTGGATTTTCTGAGGTGCAGCATGTCCATTAATTCTGGGTTGGACATGGCTTTATACGTCAGGGACAGATCGCCTCTGAGCAGGCGGTATGCCACTGAGTAGAGCTGGAGTTTCTTTAACCAGGCAGCATATGGCATCTGTTTGAGCCCTTTGATCCTCTTGGTGAGGTACTTTTGGGGTCTTTCCAGTGGGAGTATTAAATTGTGAGTGAGTGAGTATTAAATTTTCCTTCCAATCAAACCCCAGAGATTGGCACAGAAGGCCATTATGCTTTGCCTGGGAGAAGTGTACTGTCTCAGTGCAACACGATGAAATACATTATGGTGATCTGTCTCAGTGCAACACGATGAAATACATTATAGTGATTATTATTATTATGTTTTAAATTTCCTCAGACTCAAACACTAGATGAGCTGGCTATCTTTTTGCGATGAGTAACAACAAGGCAAGGTATGCATCTATATCCGACACCAAGTTAAAATGTATTACTTTGACCTTCCTTTTTGTTTTTCTCGTTTGTTTTTTTGTTTGTTTTTTTTCACTTTCAGTCCAGTCTGATATTATTTCGATACACAGAAGGTGACTGACTACCTTTGGTGGTAGAAGTAAGGAGGCATACTGTGTACATTTATGGCAGCAACAAACTGAAATATGAGTGCAGTCATTTCTTATTTCAATTTCATCTCAATCTAGTACCAGAGGATTACACAGAATGTGACTTTTTTAGAGTAGTGTAGAGAGGCAAGCACAACTGCCAAACATGATACATATATCCACACAAGCATTTGTCTCTGAATTTATTGGGAACTACTATTCTGACAGCTGTGAACCCTAAGCCCTGGACACAATGAAATGAACATGAGCAGATAGACCATAAATGACAGTTGGTAAGAGAGAGAAAAATGAAAGTTATGTGGGGGTAGGATGAAAGTTTATTTCAGAGACAGGGTTTTGGTGACCTGGAATGCATCACTTGTTTTGGCGGAAGCATGCTGACTCTTAATAACTGTCAAACTAGCAAGGTATTGTAGCTTCATAAATATTTGCAATTATTTTATTCAGAATTGTATTATTTCACTGGTCAGCAAACAAAAAATAATTGCAGCCGTACTATTGTTTTGGCCTTTGTGCTCCCCCTGGACTACCTCTGACCCTTGTTCAGAGCCATAAAGGAGACCAGGTCAATTGCAGTAATGTCTTGCTGCTGTCATGGTATGTTTTTTTCCTTTAATTCCCCATGCCCTAAACACATTGAAAAGCTGAAGTCTATCTAAACAAAGTTTCTAGTCTGCATACTTTTCTTATAAAAAGGTATTTGTGAAGAATTAGAGAATTTGTGTAAACCCTTTGAAAGTTTAATTAGTATCACTCTGAGGAATATTTGCAAACATTATTGATGTGTGTTTATTTTTAGTACCATTTACATTTTAGTAGGTCTGTAAATGTGATTCTTTTAAGCACACATTTTCAGAAAATGCTCAGTAATGTAAGGATGTATATCAGTTGCTAGAAGTTACATCTCAGGTGCTAGGTATTAAAGAGATACCATAATAGGTGGTATTGTCACAAAATAACCCAAAATGCATTTCATTTCTACCATATCATTTTTAGTTATACAGTTCTATTGCATCAATAATAATGCTAAATGGCATTATATACAATCTGCACTCCAAAAGTAAAGTGCAACTGTTTTTTTTTTTTTTTAGAAATAAATATATGTCCATACCATTTTATCTAGTAGTGATAAAACAGTGTAACAGCACATGCTTAACCAAATATGACAAATGACAATGGCATAGAACTTTTCCATTGCAGCATGGTGCTCCAGTGATACACTCGCTGCACACGACTGCCAATAACTGTCCTAATATGCAACTAGCAGCTGTCTGGGACATAACTACAGTATTAGCCATGTGCCACTGGAATGTCACAGAGGCCATTATACCAAGCCTCAGTCACACCTTTATTTCTACTGGGACAAAGTTACCCAGAGAATTATGTGAGAGAATGCGGGGTGCACACATCCTACATACAGCTTGTACCAGATCTCTGTTATTTCTTAATCAAAGTGTTGACATAACTGCAGTTTTGCTCACTACCATTATAGATGTCTACAGATGTTAGGACACATTTCCAGATGGTCCTCCAACATCACCTGTTGAATCCCAGCCTGCTGTAATGCATTCACTGTGACATTCATAGCTGTCAGTTATTCCACATAATGCAAAGAAGTTTATAGCAACATATCAGGTAAATATGACTTTTTGGCAAAGCATTGTGGCTTCTGCTAGCACTAAACTTCCCTCTGTAATATGCTGTCAAAAACGGATCATCACTTTTTATTGTCATAGGACTCGGAGATCGCATTTGAAATCAGGCAGAATTATGCACAGCCCACAGTTATTCTACAAAGTACTCATTAGCATATATGTCAGACCAACTTGTTTTTTGTAATGGTGTCTACCATTACTTTTCCTAAGATCTACTTCAGTATGCTATGCCAGTCACAATTTTTTTTTTAATCTGGCCTATTAAGGTTTTAATACTTCATCTTTGTATTGGTTAATGTTTGTCACATGACTTAAAGTTGGAACCTGTATAAGGAAACATTGCTTTTACTGTATAATTTCTAAAAAAAAAAATTTGGCAATAAAAAGACAAAAATGCTAATTAATGTGTATTGTGTTTATTCAGTGAATCAAAGGGCAAAACATACTGAGGAGGCATTAGCAAAACCAATCTGGGTTTGTTTGGAGTTGCTTTTTAATAAAATTTGATAGTGTATTTCTCATCCTTGGTTGCTGGATTTTTTTTTCTGTACTTATTTGGATCTCTGCAGTCTGTGATTTTGAAAGGGATGAAGCCTCCTTATGGATTTCTAGGAGGGGATACACTTTTTTTGTGTGTGCTTTATCAAGCTGAAGCTTTCACTGGTGTGCTTTACTTGGTTAAAGCTTCACGGTATTAAACCTCAATAACACGCCTAGAAACTGTAGGTGATGCACCACTGTGGATTGATAATAATCATCCCATTTGCAGATGACACCAAATTTGGTGGCAGTCCAGAAGAAGCAGCACAAGGAAAAAACAAAGGTAATTCATTGCGTGGTCTTCATATAAAAGAGTGAAGTTCAGTGCTAAAAAATGCACAGTTAAGTGTATGATAGAAGTAATCCATGTGCAAAATGCAAAGCGGGAGAAAGCATTACTGGATATTGTACAAGAGCGAACGGCAATTGTCCAAAAGGCCGTTTGCAAAGTTTGCAACCTCCGAAAGGAAAAAGGTTTGAATGTGCAATGAGCGAATGCACAGTGACATTTGCTCATTGCACATTCGGCATTTTGGGGTGGATTGCACTATAGTGGGGATCGGAAAATGGTCCCTTTCCCCACTGTAGTGCGATCTCGGAGTTAGAATATTAAAGTGTGGAGGGCTTTCCCCCCACATGGGGGTTGCAGGGGGGCTTGCCCCCCTGCTTTACACTTCATTACATCTTTTTTTTATATTTATGTTTGAAAATCAGTGAATCTGCTTTTCGATTTGCTGATTTTCGAACATGTAAAATCTTCACTGTTATGACTTTCGTGGTTACAATTCGCTCATATGAGCAATCGCAACAGTATGCTTCGGTGTTGTAAAGGTAAACCTATATAACAATAGTAAGTCTTCACCTTGCATGTTGCATTCAGCTGTGAAGTATATAGATGGAGAAGAGATTGAACTGGTAGAATTGATGCAGAGGAAGGTCACAGCAGTACTGAAAAAAATAAACCTATGAAAGAAGACTGAGGAAGTTAAAATCTACAGTGAATGAGAGAAAAGTGAGGACAGTAAATGGATAAATCATGCAAAATGGAAGAAGGTAGAATGTCATATTTCAAGAAAAGGACATGAATGGAAAGTGTTATGCAGTCAGTTCAGGACAGCTTATAGGTTCATACTCTAGGTTCATTGGTAAGTATGAGGCAATTGGTCTGCAGACCATTTTAAATCTAGCCAAAAAAATATTAAAACTTTCCATCTAGCCTCAAGGAGGGCAAGCCAACATAGACCAGGAGAGAATTTCTGATTACCCATCCAGTTATCTAGGTTTACCTTAAAGCTGGCAAGGGTGCGTCTCTGCTTGACATGTTGTGGAAGTTTGTTCCAGAGGTGAGGGGTATGCTGGGATATGAATCCATCATGCCAAATGTGTCTTATTTATCTGCTGATGAAAGTTTAATTCCTTTAACCAAGTATTTGATATAGCATTACTTCTGTGAAGGAATAGGATATCAAATAGTTAGATCTTTCATGACACAGGAGGTTAGAAATAGATCTCCAAGGAAGAGTCTGTAAGAGACTGACTACAGAGAAAGAGCTGCCCATCTCCCCTAATAACTAAGATTTTTGAGGCCACTGATCTTTTTAGTTATGAATTTCTGAGGTCTATCAAGTTGTGTGGTATGTTTAGATAAATGCATGCCAAAAGGTGCATTATATTCAATAATGGATCTGATAAGATATGAGTAAAGAGGAGTTAAGACTTCTTTGGATCTAGTGGAGATGCCTTTGGAAATTAGATGGGACAGATAAAGGGCTTTCCAAACTACTGTTACTAGTGTCTGACAGGGGGATGCATCCCTATATGGTAAGTGAAACTGTTTTGTTTAACAAACTGAACTATGATACATTTTTTTACATTTAATTCAAGACATTGTCCTTGCACCAATTTTTAAAATTTTCTAGGTCGTGTTGGAGCAACTGTGAGTCAGTTGAAGGTAACAGCTCCCAGTTTACAGTCATCTGCAAACATAGTTAACCATAAGCCAGAACTGCTGGCTTGAATATCTGAGAAATATATGTCTAATTGGAGAGGGCCCAAAACTAAGCCCTGTGGTACAACATTGGTTACTGTTTTACTTTCAGAAATACACCTGCTTCTCTAACCACATGTTCTGTCTGACAAATTAGCTTAAAGGAAAACTTTATCAAGGAGTGGAAAGTAAAGCAATCATAATTTTTACTGGAGGATCTAATAAGTAGAAAAGATCAGTGGGTTACAAGAGAGGTTGTGAAAGATGGAAAACAAAACATGGGGAAGGATGGCTAGAGGGATAGACGGATGCTAGCTGCAACATTCATGTAGATTTGTTCAGCTATTTTTTTTTATAATGATAAATATGTGCATTTTGATATAGCAAAGGAGGATTTGCTCATTGAATACCTGAAAATAACTGTGTTAAATACAGTAAGGAAATAAGTGGGAGAAAGACAAAAGAAAACAGAAAAATTAAAACTGCATTACAGGAATGGGAAGAGAAAAGAATGATATGCAGCTGCGAACCGTGTCTTGACATAGAGAACAAAGAATAAAGTAAGGATCCCTGCATTTAATGGAAAACCGTTTTTTTGTGTGAAATCTTTCCTGGGATTCATTATCAATCACGTAGGTGCTGAGCAGCGCCTGCATGAAAGAAGCACTTTTCCATGGCCGGCAATAGTGCTCAGCACACAATGTAAACAAAACAGATCATATATAGGCAGTGCTCAGATAACAGCATGCATTGTAGCCCACACATATTAAGGGCGAGTACAGGGACAAAATACAGAATAAGGGGAAGTGAAATGGAGGAATAGGTACAGAAAAATGTGGTATAATAATTTAGTAATGTTGTAGCGTGGAGATTTTAAAGTGCACTCACATTTCACAGGCAAATGTAATGAAAGTGTATAAGAAGCACTATGTACATAAAACCTGCAAGACTGATGTAATGATAATTACTGTAAATGTCAATCCCATAGGAACACACATAAATAACAGACATGCTGAGAAAGGATGAAGCTAGGGTTATAAAGCTGCATTGTAACAAGGGGGAATGCAGATGTGATATATACATGTTATTTAAATGGTTGACTTCAGATCATTCCCGAGGACAAAGATACATTAGGGGGTGAATGCAGAGAATGCATGCATAGCATATAAAGATGAATAGACAAGGAATTGAAGAATAAAAGATGACAGCACCGATGTGATATTGATCTCACCATGTATACACAAGAACAAAAAGAAATTACAGCTGTAATGTCAGGTAACTCAGAAATTGGTATGTCTATGTGAAAAAATGACAGTGGCATCAATAGGAATGGGGTTCTATATCTACTAACATGTACTAGACAGGCAAGTGTTGTATGTTTATGTAAATGATACATGGCAATTTAATAACAATCAATAAGTGACCAATGTGAAGACTGAGTGGCTGACATGTCAGGAGTCCAATGTTGCCATTGCTGATTTGAACACCTGTCTAACATACTAATACTGGACATGCTTACATGGAATTTCAGGGAACAGTAACAAAAAAGCAATTTAACAGTAGCAATACAATAGAAAGTACTGTAACAAAAGACCAATCACATCTCCTGATGGTCACCCTGTATTCTATACAACTAAACATGTTTATGGAATCATACATCTGCCAGTAAGTCATATATTGTGACAGAAACAATAGTGGCATTCAACACATGTCTAGAGGATGACAGTCAATACAGAGCATCATTATCTTGAGAATAGGTAATACATATGAGCAAGGAATGACCTAAGAATCATTTGCATCATGTCATGTTAGAACACATGCCTGAAAAGATATCAGAGAGATTCACCACAGACATACATATATTCATAATGTAAGGATGAACACCCAGATGGTGGACAGCACTATCATACCATAAAAGGTGTACTAATGATAATGTATGAGAAAGCTGTCCTGTGAGTGTGTGCACACCACTGTAGACTGATAAAACAATGTTACCACATTCAACCCCCTGCCTATTGTATAAGGTACTCTTCAGACCCCTGTATTGATTGCCTGTGCTACATCAGATAGCAATGGAGGCTATCAAGAATAAGTGAGTTGAATGTGTGTGTCGACACAGGAAGTATAAATGCCATATGAAAAATCAGAGTTAGTCAGAATGCTAGACATGAGCTACACGTTACTGTCCACACAACAGTGACCATTACAATATGTCTTATTGTCTTTGACAAGGAAACTATTTCTGACATGTATAAAACAGACTGTCTCAAAAGTAAACACCCAGCATGTCTGTGTAGATATGCCATAAATGCCAGTACTCAATGCATGTGCCACAGGAACACTCAACAGTATGACATGGCTCACATAAATGTTTCAATGCCATGCAATAATAACCTGTGATGATACATCTTTGTTTTTTTGTAACAGCAGTTCACTAATACAATGTTGCCCCTGGCAGGACTTGAACAGCAAGCAATTTGATTCAACTGTCTAATGACATCTGGGTGAACCACAAGCACCACAGTGGAAGTCTGACAACTACTATAACAATCTACCTCTGCTAAATTATTATATCATTTATATCTGGGAAGATAGGGATTGTGGATGTCCATCAACAATGTCAATGGAGACATTATCACTGTGGCACATGTCAGTCATGCATTACAGTATTAGGTTCAACAGTGCTAACAGGCACTGGATGTGAATGTTGCACATATGAGCATTTGACAGCAGACAATGCATGGATATTTCCCACGATGAATGCACCAAGGTCAAAATTTCACTACAAGTGGGACATACATGGTTATGTGAAGGCGTGACATCATGTTCTTCCTGCAAGGGATATGTGTACCTGTGACTGCTATAGTACATCATTACAGACAGCATGTTGTCTCATTTCTACATACCAGAGGATAACACTTCCTACGTATGTTGTGTAAGGAACATGGAAGCCAATGTCATAATTTCTCTGAGTAAAAGCATTGCTATGTGACAAATTGTCACCACTCTCAGAAAGAGACAACTACAACAACACTATTAGTGAGATGCACCGTCATAACAATACTGAAACATCCTTCTCTGAGCACTAATGGATGGATTTCAAGTAACTATTCAAGATCACAAGTTAAACTTCAGTGACTGAATCACAAGTGCCACACGACCATGTTGAGGTACAAATGAGACAGTGAACAGTTAAATGGATGACATCAGCACTGTTTATAAGCTGGATGTCTATGCAAAAAGTTTCTGAAGTATACAATAACAGTATATAACTACACATCATGTATGTCTTTGCAGGAAAGTTTTCAAAGTATGAGGGAGAAGGACACAACCACAGCTGAATTCCAGCTTCCTGCATATGTAGTTATAACATGTACAAAGTGCACTTTCAAAGTCATGCAGCTCAGGAGAATGAGCACTCCAGATGTGATATACTGAAAGCATGTTAGCAGTATGTAATCATTGTGTGGACAAAACGTTATTCTCCCTGGTGATACTATGATTTACTAGTGTTACAGAGTGTCACTGGTAATCTATCGTATAATTAGATGGATTCAGAAAAGGTGGTTGTGAGGTGGTCAGTGTTATGTGACAGTAATAACTGTCACACTATTGAAGCAGTGATGGAATCAAACCACCTACCCATCTACTTACAACATCTATGCAGCACATTATCAGCAGCCAGCGCCATAGAAGAATACTGAATACAATTGTGACAGACAGCATCTATGAAAGGATGACAGCAGCAGTGTACTCCCAGGATATTTATTGGGCAAAATTATTTTTACAGACAAACAGGGCTAGTAAAAGTTGCAACTACATATGTGTGCAAAACAATCATGACTGCATTGGCAGTCACACTTGCAAAAATCAAGCACTGCATTAATTGAATATCCTACCTATTTACATGTTGTTGATAATACTGTCACACATGCAGGCACCGTAATCTGACATTCAAGTAGCTTCAATTCACTTACAAAATAATGACCTCATCAGTGTGTTGAACCACTATTGTAAGCAGACAATCCAATTTTGTAACTGTGTCTTCTTACTGATGCCACACAAAAACCCTGACATGTGAAGGATAGAAATGTTCTCCCCCTCCCTGCTAAACAAATGTTTGCATCACTTTCAATCTAAAAAAACATTAAATGGCTATCTTTCAACCCATGCCACCATTGTTTTAAGCATTAAAAATGTGTGAACATTGCATTGGCTAAGTAAGCAGAGTTTCCTTTACGTAATGCATAGAAAATACATACATATACATACATACAAATGTTTCAGGCATGGGCATTAAAGCCCTTCTAGCTTACCAATATGTCAACACACTTATTCCCATAATAAATGTCCAGGCTGTTCTTACAAATATCTAAACTAGTACTTGCCTTAATGTAATTTGATAGTACTCATTATATTACAAAGTGTATGCATCGCTACACCATTTTGTACCAATAAAGTTGTGGAGGTGAGTGGTGGCCTTAGGGGATGGTGTAGTCATCTTTGGGTTTAAAAGATGCATTCAGAGTACAGGTTGAAGGTGTACATGCTTACCCAACTGTAAACAACCACACACTCACATGCATGCAATTTTACCACACTGGGAATTGAACTTCCTACCTATTTAAGCTGCATAATTTGGAGAACACTGTAATACTCATGAGTGCCACAGGAGAAGTCTGAAGTTTCTTCTCGAATCTGAACCCTTTTATAGCCTGTATTATTTATCTAAAGTCATTGTTCTTACACCTTGTGCTTCAGAGATATCTCTCTGACAGCAATAATTTCTCCTCTCAGTTCTGTCCAGAGTGTTGAAGACAGCACACTGTGGACAAGTGTGTTCAAGCTATGTAAGGCAGTCTGAAAAAAAAAATTCACTTAGTTCCTTAGGTAGTGAACTGTGTTTGCATGATGCCAAGCGGAGAGCAAATGCACCTTAAAATGGAAAAAATGGAGAAGTAAATATTGGAAATTATAGCAAAGTGTTCTATAAACAGGATTTGAACTATGCTTCTTGTACCTTATTTCTGTTGATTCACCTCAGTTGCACCTTGTACAACAGAGAAAGTTACTCAATGGGTGTATTTTCTTTAATGATTACTATCCAAAGTGCTGTAGGATGTGTGACATTGCCTAGTGCATTTGAGCTGCCTAAGGCAGCCTAAATTTTCTACTTTTGTCCTTAAGTAGCAATGCTAAGGAGAGAGTATATAGAATATACATTGAAGGATAATATATGTTATGGAAATTACAGATAGTGAATGAAATGCATTGCATGCTTATATGTTGCAATGACCAAAACAAGAAATGCATTTAAGTGAACAATTCTTCCTTCTTACATCTCCTTACAACATCAGACATACTTTGCGGAACTGACAAATTATATTACAGTGAAAAGACTAATAATCACATGTTGTTGGTAATAATGACAATAGCTGATTTTTAAACAATAACACTGTGGTATCACAAAATGTGATTAAATATATACTCTGGCAATCCTCTGTAAAAGAATCATGTCAGTGGATTCAAACTTTGCATATTATCTCACTGCATCTACAACATGTACCACAGAGAAAGAAACATGTCACATGCATTTTCTTCCTTGGTTGCTATCCAGAGTGCTGTCAGACAAGCAATGGCACTTGGCTGGTTTGTGCAAACTATGGGAGCCTAAACTAACTTTTTCACCTTTTTACTTAAGACATAAAAGTGATTTTCATGCTGCCAAACAGCATGTAAATCATACACGACATAAAGAAGCCAGCTTTGAAATATTAGGACTATCATTCTCCTATACATCAATCAACCAGAAAAATGACAAAAACAACTAGGAACAGATAAAGCAGTCCACGGTGAAACACAGCAAACATTATTAAAACACTGAGCGCTTTCATCCCAATGAAATGGACTTCATCAGACTGCTTTTAAAATAAACATGCCACCATATATACCTGTTAGCAATCAAGTAACCAGTCCAATTAACCAATCATTTAGCAACTTTTACCATTACAAACTGGTTCCCACCCTTATTATGAACTTCACGCTTTCTTTTTTAGAGGTAATTTCTACTGTATACCAATACACAACCCCTGGGATTCAGCAAGCAGCCATGCAGGAATAAGTTATTCCTGCATGGCAGGGACTGTTCCTGTTCAGTACGGCAGTGCACCATGCATATGTATGAAGGCACACTACCATGCTCTAAAATGGACATGGTTCCATATACAAGCGCAATACATGCCCCCTGCACTCCAGAATTGCCTTTCAGCAATTTAAAATGCTTGAGAACACTATCAACACCCCCAACCCATCAGGATAACAAATCTGGTCAAAGCCATAAGGGACAATCACCCCTACCAAGACAAATGTTGTCAGAATAACAGATGTAGAATAACCACATAGCGCACACCTCCCAACCCATCAGAGTAACGAATTTGGACAAAACCAAAAGGGACAATCGTCCTACAAAGCAGAAAGTTGATAGAATAACAGGGTCAGCATTAGCAGGGATATTCTAAAGGGTGCAAATAAAATAACACAACAAATAATTATTTTTTTTATAAATGTGATAATGTTTAAGTGTAGCTACGCAGGTGTGCCCATTGCTTAGCTACGCTTAGTCCAGCTTAAGCAGCACAAGAAGTTAAATAGCAAGAGACATCCAACATAAGCAGTATTTCAACAGTGTAGTGGTTAGAGTGTACGCTTTGCAAGCAGCTATTCCTGGTTTGATCCTATTATAACCAATTTGCATTTTACATGTGAAAGCAGTACATAAACATTTATTTTTATAATTAGCTACTAAATATTATATATCTGTTAACCAGAGTACTGCATTACATCCAGATGTGAGGTGCCAGTTTAATAAAGTTGTGAAACCCCCATATAAACACAAGTGGCCCATACAGTATAGTCACACATGAATAAATGTAATGAAAGCACATTGGGGAATGTCAGGGACAGTAAACAAAGGTAGAATATATAATGAATGATGAATCAATACCATACAGCAGATAGTCTATAAAATGAAAAATAAGCAGTGCTAAGCATTGCACAGCTCTGCTTATCAGGTACAAGCAATGTGTAAATATGACTGCTAGGCAATGAGTAGCCTAGCTAAGTGGATTTGCCCATTGGTAAGCAGTGCCGAACATGTCTCTTTAAGCACTGCCAATCTTAGCTAAGCAGGTTTGCCCATAGCTTAGCTTAGCTCAGCATATTCAAAACTGTCCAATTATGGCAAAGGGTGGGAAATCAGCCATATTTAAACCCACAGGCAGGAATATAGCTCATAACTGGTTGCAGCTTCCCACTGTAGGCAGTGTAGCAGGAGTTGGTGAGGGCATGCACTTCCGTGCGCAGCGCTGGGGCATACAGGAGTCCAATGTCATGGTAGGACTCCTGGTACAAAACCATGATGAGAGACTGCTGCAGGGCCAGTACCAAGGCTCCCAATATAAAGTGGAAGCCTGGGACTTTCTCGCCTGTTATCTCACCAGTGCCACTGATATCCTTCGGACTGTTGAGCAGGTCCGGCACCCCTATGCCGACTTGAAGCGGAGAAAGAGGGAGCTCTTAGAGAATTGGGTCCAAGAAGCAAGGCAGAGGGATGATGTCCAAGCAGTGTGTAAGTACTCATACCAATAACTGTTTACTGATGTCCAGCCTGTGTATATGACGGATATTTTTTTCTAAATATTTCTCTATTTCCCTTACAGCTGCAGTTGAGTGGCTTGTGAATCAGGAAGCCCATGCTAGTAGGTTGCAAAGGCTACATCATGAGGCTGGTGAGTAACAATCCTGCTTATAGTAGTCATACCAAATAAATATAAAGTAGTAGAAAGTCACCTGGCGGTATAAAAACTGTGTATAGGATGTACTGAATAAACATGACAATATGACTGCAATAGTCTCATATAGTTCATATTTAAATTAAACTGTAACTGCCTGGCAATAAAGCTCTAAATCCTGGACTGGTTGAGTTTACTTTAGTATTGTATGGCAATTATTGTTGCATTCTCTGAATAGTAATGTGTTAACCACTGTTCCCACATTGTGCTACATAAAAAATGTCTAGGAATGTCTGTATAAGACTATTGTAAGTACAAGATCAGATAGTACAACCAAGAGAGACTTAGACAGAAAACACTGAAGAGATAAACAGCAATATCCAAATTGCACACTCTGCAGAAACTTTACATTGTTGTTTTTTTAGCAGACACAGTCATGGTTCGATTCCTGGGAGTGGTAGTAAGCTGTATGCATAATCATACCTTTCAGCTGTACACATTTTTTTTCAGAATGTCCAGATAATTGGTTCATATTTTCTATCTGTTCCTCTGTCCCCATGGCAAATCAGTGGAATGATCTCAGAATTGCAATTACTAAATAATGACAAACATTTGATTTTCAGACCTCAAAACCTTCAGAAAATGTATATTAAAACAAATCCTGTCACTCTAGCAACTCTCCAAGTTTATGAGAGCAATATTCAAAATATGTCCCTATTTGTTCCCCCATGTTGTCAAGCTTTGTCCAGAGTGTGTGCATTAAGCAATTGAGAGGTATGTGCATAATATTAAACTGGAATCTGGGAATATGTGTAGAAACAGTCAGGTAATGTTAACAAACATTCCCTCCACAGGTCTGTCAGATAAGAAAACTGTGCCTGCCAATAAAGATTTAAACTTGGACTGGTAGTGTTTACTCTGGTATTGTATGGCTTGACATGTAGCATTCAGTAACATCTGATATCAGAATAGTACTGTTGTGTCAACCACTGTTTCTCACACTGTGTTACATAAAATATGTCTAGGAATGTCTGTATAAGACTGTTGTAATTACAAGGTCAGATTGTACAACCAAGAGAGACTGAGAGAGAAAACACCAAAAGAATAGACAGCAATATCCAAATAGCACACTCTGCTGTGACTTAAATTGTTGTATTTTTAGCAGACACAGCCATGGTTTGAATCCTGAGAGTGGTAGTAAACTCTATACATAATCATAGCTCTCAAATGTACACATTTTTTCAGAATGTCCAGATAATTGGCTCATATTTTCTGCCTGTTACTATGTCCCCTTGGCAAATCAGTGGGATAATCTCAAAATTGCGATTACTAAATAATGACATTTGATTTTCAGACCTCAAAACCTTCAGAAAATGTATATTAAAACAAATCCTGTCACTCTAGCAACTCTGCAAGTTTATGAGAGCAATATTCAAAATATGTCCCTATTTGTACGCCCATGTCGTCAAGCTTTGTCCAGAGTGTGTGCATTAACAGATTGAGAGGTAAGTGCATAATATTAACTCAGAATCTGGGAATATGTGTAGAAACAGTCAGGTAGTGTTAACAAACATTTCCTCCACAGGTCTACCAGGTAAAAGATGTAGAATTTATCTATAAGACAGTTGAAGTATACACTGTGTACAAACATACCACTGC
>NC_056745.1:356013633-356143633 GCF_019279795.1 Protopterus annectens
AGAGAAATAAAAAAAGCAAAAACAAAAAACATACTAAAAACAACAAGGAAGACATCCAACTGGTACACAGAAGAGAGGACAATACTAAAACAGGTATGTGAAACATGTCTACATGTAATTGAATGTAGTACTTGGTCTGTAATAATGAGATAGATGATGTTGAACGATTTATATTTGCCATCAAGACTTGCTGCAATGATGTCCTATAGAACAGCTACTATGGATATGGTATCTAACCCTGTAGGCAGTGGGCCATACCTGTCAACTGTACAGATCTGCACAGAATGTCAAGATTTAAGCCATCATAGCATTTGTTATTTTCCTCCAAACATCTATATTAGTCTGGCAAATAGCTGAAGGGTGAAGTAATGAAGTCATGATAGACACATGAGTGTCAGACCCCACCACCTTCAGAACAGTCATGGTAATGTGAAATGTATAATGCACAAACTTCATAGGTTTGTAATATGCATAACTATGATCTGTCCCTATATATCCCCCCAATGTGATGCTCTGTTTTGTAGCAAGGGAGAACAGCTCAGCTACAGAGGAAGGAGGTTCAGAGTGTGGATCCGATGTCTTTTTATAAAACGTTATTTTAATATTTCATATATTAAACAACACTCTCTCTCTCTCTCTCTCTCTCTCTCTATATATATATATATATATATATATATACATTTTCCCCTACTGTTGAATGACTGTGCTGCATAATGTGTTTGAAAAAAATCACACATATCTGCAGTTCAGATGGCTTAGTGGTAAATTGCTGTGAATATGGTGTGCAGGGTACTGGATTAGATACTTACAAGGGCTGATAATTTTTTTTGCTGGCCAGAACAAGGGCTGTTGGATACAGAGTGATTAAGACATTTTTAAGCAGTTGTAAGCGAGTGAGAAATTGACATTTATGTATGGTGTGAAATTCTTTTTGAGAACAGATTGCCCTTTTTTGTTAAGGTGAGAGTGTAATGGTGGGGCAGGATAGTACGTATATTTGGGGTGGCAGATTAGTTCAGAAAACAGACAAATACAGACAAGACTGCATACAGGGGTGGTATATGACATGTGGGGGGTAAACATCTTAGACGGGGAGGGATGTTTGGAAATCAGAAGCCCATTAGCCCCCAAATGGAAACAGTGGGACTGAGGTCCCCACCCATGGGCAGTCACCACTGCAAATTCACAGCCCCGAAGGTGGCTCTGCTGGGGGCTGAGCAGGAGGGGCAGGCTGACCCTCTAAATGTGCCACGTGGCCCTCAAGCTGGCATAGCCAATCTCCAAACTCCCATCAGAGCTCCATATGCACCAGACCCTGGACCTGACATCAGGTGACAGGATCCTGTCTATGCCCACTTCTGGGGTGGGGAATGATCTCCATCCCCTGAGGTGGTTCCACCTGAAAGTAGTGCAGGACCAGTGGATGAGGAGATCCTGGGGTGGGTCCCAGATGTGCTGGCACCCAGTGCCATGGCCGGATGAGGTGGGAGAGGTGGGTCCGCTGGGAATGGCCTTCCCAAACATGCTATTGTGTTGTAGTTTTAGAACATATGTGGGTTAGTAATAGTTAACACAATCCAGGAATAGTTATAAGAGCATGCATAGATATTACCATTAACCCAAAACATCAGATTTGTAACAGTTGCATACCGTACAGAACACATGCATATATGGAACCACAGCAGCCCTTACAATGGCATGCAGGTTACATTGATAGCAAAAGACCACCAATAATAGTGTTTCAAAATGGAACATGGATAGAAACACATTTCAGTATTTATTTAACAAGAGGATATATGTCCCAAAAGTAGGTTTGGTGTAAACATACCCATTGATTTGTCTGTTTAGATTATTGTTGCAGATATGGTGGGGCGAGAGAGAGATGTCAATTAACAACTATTATATCCTTGCAGTATGAGGTTCCCTGACCTTTTTTCCTGTTTATGTCTTCCAGGTAGAATGTCCCATGAATGGCTCCCTGCGTATACATAACAGGAGAATGATGTTGTCATAAACTTTATTGTACTATACTACTGAACCCTCTTTGGATGCAGGGCCCATGATCTTCAGGAGAGGACCGCCCTGTAGAATGAGCTTGTCCACAGGGTAAATGGTGTTGGCCTGCATAACCACAGTTATGAGCAGGTGTAAAATCGTTGCACTGATCTCATCTGCCACACTCGTTGGCATGCTCCTGCAGTTAGGATGGACCAGCTAGCCACAGGTGGGGGTAATGACATCTAGCCCCCACTGACACATGCTGAGGAGCTCCTCGTCAGCCTTGAGGCACCCACCCAGCAACCAAGCCAGGAACCTGAAGATAGCATTGTGGAGGTGGGTGCCACCCACACAATGGAAAAGGATCAGGCAGGTAAGGCCCCAAGGCAGATTAGTAGACCACTGTTGCTTATCCATATTTATCTGTAAAGTATCTTCATGCATATGTCAGATAACATAGTCTGTTGCTGCAGTGTAGTAATGAACAGATGTGCATAATCTCTAGTATTGTGAGTTTGTACTGTTGATGTACTGAAATGCTCTTTCCACCCTGTACCAATGCCACAGGTGTGGCTACTGACATTACATCTCTCACACAAATATGTAGGTCCCTCTGGTATACAGCCTGCAGCTGGTGAGTATGGAGTTGTTTTGTTCAGGTTTGTCAATACACTGGCCATGTTATGGCCATTGTAATTGCCATGCACACATTTAACATCACTTATTTTTGCTGTTAACTGTACTGCATCACAGTAGTCACCATGGTGGCATATCTGAAGGGTATGTAAGAGTCCTGCAGTATACCTAACAACCTGTCAGTGCAAGATGTGTGGACACAGATGAGCATAATGGTGGGACAAATGGCCTACAGTAGGGACATTTCTGAAACATTACCCTTATACAGTGGCTACAACAGTGTATACACCACTATTACAATGGCAACTGTTACAGATCTACACAACTGCAAATCACAATACCACATTCCACACCTTTTACAACCTGTAATTTGATCCTAACATGAGCAATGAATGTATAATATGGAATCCTATGTTAGGACAACACATACGGGAACTACATACCTTAACAGACACTGAAAGCATATGTGTGCACACACTCCAAATAATATATTGTGGAAGCAGCTTTTGAGGTACTGACAGCATTCACTCTTCTTGAGTACACACCTTCCATCAAGTACAGGGCCTCAATGTCACACCAAGTAATGGTCTGCTGTCCAAGAAGTATGTCCATAACATTTGCCCACTCACCTGCAACAGAGGCAGCCCTGGCTCGAACACATCTTACAAACCATGGAATGGATCCCATATCTGAAAGGCAGCACTCAGGTTTTGGAGAAGTGGCCTTACCTCACCATTGCATACACCATGGCAAACAATGCAGACAGTCATGTATGTGACTATGAAGTATGGGACAACATTAATATAGAAAATAAACAGATGCCCATCCAAGACAGATGACAACACATGTTGCAAACTTGTCATGGAGGCTGCCTCAAAACATGCAACAACACTGACGGACTTGCAGGAATATCTAGCAAGTACTGCCTGTGCAGTACCTGTGTTGACAATCACCTTGAATCTGCATAAGTGTGGCCTATGAGTTAGGGTAATCAGATGGAAGAGTTGTTCCACAGAAACATAATCCATGGGTCTCTACAGATAGCATATGCATAACATCAAGTCTCCCAAAGGCATGTGTTGCAATGTGTAATGGTGTACTGAGACAAAGGCTGAAACCTACAGACAGTATTAATAAAGATACATGCGGTGCACAAGCAACCTTAACATGTTTTCAGCTGGAAGGTTTAATGCTTACATGTCAGGGTGTATAGCTCTCCAGCCATGATGCATTTTAGCTGTTATTAACACTGACTGATTGTGGTCTCCATAATGTATTCAGTTTGTGTAGTAGGTGTCTATGTGTCAGCAGGATGTTGGCCTGCTGTTGTTTCCTACAAGGGATATGGCACTGTGGTGAAACATTGACTGTGTCATATCCTGGGTACAGCTGAACACAAATAACAGGTCTGTATAACAGTTATTGCATGTGCCACATGGCTGATATGTCTGAAGGATGTATACAGGTGAGTGCATGGTGGCTGATGTCAGCAGCTCTTCTACAGTGGACAATGGTAGGTGTACTGAGTGGCACACACCAATTGTGAATAACACACACACATAGAGGCTTTGGTGTTTATGCAGTACACGGAGAAAACTGTACACATGGATGTACTTAATTTTGCAGTCAACTCATTTTGGCCTATGTAATTCCACCAAGACAAAATAGGAAAAACATCACATCAGTAAATAATCAGTCTGGCAGTTTAATGTCATTGACGATGGTACTGGCAGGGTATATGTCCTCTTCCCAATGTAGTGCAATCCTGGATTTGGTAAACATAGGTGTGCTGGTGTGGGTGGCACAGCCCTCCACTTTGGAAGGTGTGGGGTGGTGTAGAACTACACATAGTGTGACTAACAACTACTTAACCTGTTAACATAAACTGTACAGTATTACAGCAGACTAAGCAGGAGGATATGCACAACAATAACTCCAATGAGGGTGGCTGTGCCCACAACATCCACACCCAAGTATATATACCAACTCCAGTATCGCTGTACAGCTGTACAGTGGGGAAGAGGGCATTTACACATCTATTACTAGTTTTGATGGAATGAATTTCCACAAGATGATTCTTTTGAAATGTTAGCTTTTGCCAGTCAGTTCTCGGACAAATGATCTACTGGGACATGTATTTTCTGCAAACTGAAATAGATCCCTTCACATACACACACACTTACTTGGCAACACTGAGAGTAGAGCCCCTACCTAGGTACTTAGTGCTACTAATGTGTTTGGTCTTAATTGCACATACCACACAGCTTTTAGGATGAGGTGTGTCCTGAGTTTCTTGTTAAGTGAAGAACATCACCAGGCCTTGTACAGTATGCTAATGGGGGATGTACTGGGTGTTACAATACATAGTATGACATACTGCCATACTATGTCATACTATGACATACTGTCATATACATATTGACAAACACATAACAATAATAGACACTTCTGAGAGACCTGGGTT
The DNA here is from genome assembly GCF_019279795.1 of Protopterus annectens. NCBI lineage: Eukaryota > Metazoa > Chordata > Ceratodontiformes > Protopteridae > Protopterus > Protopterus annectens. Next base: position 356,018,732 of record NC_056745.1, read on the forward strand.
TATCAGTGCTAACAACCTTGTCAGTGAGTCCATTCTGTTACAGATAATTTGCACACAGCACATGCATCATTGGGCTGGATAGTGTAATCAGTTACCTGTATGGTTGATGGTGACAGTGGTCCTCATACAGTGCACCTTGGGACATGTACTGGGGGTACCAAGGTGTAACGACAGTATACCCAGCACCCACACCCCACATTGGATATTTTTCTCACTGAAACCCATGATAATGCTCTGACATACCCACAATCACACATTGATCAGGACTGCAGTACAACCCCTTGTCTATATAATCAGTGCTACTACAGGAATATGCATTTATTGCACATGCCACAAAGATAATAGGGTGAGGATTTGTCATGGCTCTCCTAATGTCAGCAACATCACTATCCCAATGTATGGCAAGGTGTATTATATTTGGAGAATGTGGCCTCAGAATGCTGCATCCTACAAAAATACCCACTCCCACACATACACACACTTGCCAGGACTCAGAGGGTAACCCATGCCTATCTACCCATTTGTGCAACAGTGTTATGCTGGTACTTCAAGCTCCAAGTTGTCCATAGGGTGAAGAGTGTAACAAGGTATGTTTAATGTCAATTACAGCAGCAGCCATTTCTAACTATGGCAATGGGGGGTTTAGTGGGTGAGAAGGCCCTCAGGGTATTATCAACTACAAGTTTACAAACACCCAGATACTGTTATTCTCAGTAATGCACACTGACACATTTGTCAGTACTGGGGTCCATAGGTGCAGGTGTTCCTAGGTGTGTACCAGGCTAATGTCCATGGAGAGATGAGAAGAGTAGGGGATGTGGGTACACTGGTATCATGCCACCTGACATTTTTCAGCAGGCCATCTATCAACTGATGCCACTTGAGTGATCCCCAGGGTGACAGTTAAATGCAACATCCAATTATCTGGTTTTCTCTTGCAGAGGGCCAGTGAGGTGCTCCAACTGACATGTATGCAACATATTACATAATATGGCCAGTGTCTGGGTTGGAGACCTGTACCCAAGTATGTTCTGTTGACTGTGGTAGTCTAGTTCAGGTATCAATGGCATGTGGTGCATACAGAGTGGGGTTTCCTAGCTGTGGCATTCATAACACAGCTGGGCAGATATGTCAGTGTCAGTAAAGCATAGATTGCCTGTAAGCAGCCAAGATGGATACCTGACATCTGCACATCTGTATGAGGGCAGACAGAAATCAGCTAGCCAACAGGTTATGCATTAGGATGAATGTTTTGACAGATAGATGTCTGACACTGATAGGTATGCCATTACTACATGACAGCAGCCCTCAATGACATGTTCTATACACATAGTAGTCTACATTTAATATCCATATATCAGATCAATAGCCAGTAGCAAATACTTAATAACATACACCTCACACACCAAGAACACAATGGTCAGTACTCAGAGTCCAGTTTTGCATGCAGGAGTGTATGGTTCCAGTACTACAATCTGCCATCTACTCTTACTAGGGAAAGTACTGTTAACAGTAGTAACATAATGATGCAATACATACAAGTGTGACTGCATTAAACCTGGGATACTACCCATGTATGAAACACATACAAAGAGAAAGGATTAGATTCATAGGTTCATAGGTTGGTACTAGGCTATCGGCCTTAGGACCTCTACAAGCCTAGCCATAACAATTCCCTGGATATTTCTTCCCACACTATTTACTTCTCTGGACCCCTGTCTAGCAGGGTGACTGATGTGATCCCTGGGGTGAATTTCCTTTCTCCCATCCAGTCATCAAGGTTCCTTTTGAAGAGGGCCAAAGAGGTACTCTGCTTGACATGTATGGGCAGTCTATTTCAGTGTCTGGGGAGTCTCTAGGTCAGGAACCTATCCCTCCAGCATGTTTTGTTTATTGTGATGACAAGGTTTAGATCCCTGGAGCATGTGGCTCTGAGGGATTGGGATTTCTTTAAGTGTAGCATGTCCAACAGCTCTGGGTTTGACATGACCTTGTATGTTAAGCAGAGATCGCCTCGGAGTAGATGATATGTGACAGAGTATAGCTGAAGTTTTTTAAGGTGGTCAGCATAGGGCATCTGCTTTAGGCCTGTGATTCTTTTAGTGAGGTATTTCAGTGGCCTTTCCAGTTGTTGCAGATGTCTTGAGAGGTACATACCAAATGGGGAGTTGTATTCTATAATGGGTCTAATGAGGGATGAGTACAGTGGGATAATGACTTTGTTTTTTCTGGATTAAAAGCCCTTAGTGATGAGGTGTGCCACATCGAAGGATTTCCTGACTGTTGTGGTGATGTGGTTTTTGAAGGTGAGACCACTGTCCACCTGTGTCCCTAAGCCTCTTATCACACTTTCGGTGTTTAGTGAACTGCCACCTATGTGGTAATTCATGGGTACATGTTTTTTTCCCAAAGAGAACTATACATTTCTTGGCATTGAGCTTGAGCCCATGGCTCTGGCACCAAGCATCTGGTTTTGTAAGGCCCTTTTGTAGAGTATCAACATCATTTGGGGATTCAATAATGGCTCCCAGTTTGCAGCCATCTGCAAACTTTGTTAGTCAGAGTCTCTTAGTGTTGGCCTGTACTTCAGAGAAGTAGATGCCAAACAAGAGAGGTCCCAGGACTGAACCCTGAGATACTCCACTTGTCACTTGTCTGGTGCTGGATTTGGAGTCAGCTACTTTTACAGAGTGGGTTCTGTTAGTAAGCCAGTTGGCAACCCATTGAGTGACATAGGGATTAATGCCCAGCTAAGTAAGTTTATCTATGATTCCAGAGTGGGGGATGGTGTCAAAGTCCTTGGCAAGGTCCAGATAGGCTGTGTGGACTGCCTTACCCTCATCCACAGCTCTGGACATTGATTCAAAGAAGTCAGTCAGGTTCAGGAGACAAGATCGGCCCTTCATGAACCCAAACTGGGTGGGGTCTAGTGTTTTAAGGTTGCCAACGTCTTTGTTTATAAGTTCCATGATAATACATTCCATGGCCTTGCAGATCAGGCTCGTCAGACTGATGGGGCGGTAGTTCCAGGGATCCAAGGTAGATCCCCCCTTGTGTTATACAATCCATATATGCTCAGGTGTCCCATACAATATACACACATCCCTTGCTACTGTGATGACAAAACATAGAAGCATGTTATGTACATGGAATTAAATACACTTATTAAATATGTCATTACCCTGCTATTTTATCAGACTGGAATGTGATCACTGGTTACCAGGGCTAAGCTATGCTTAGCAGGTGTAAGCATTGCTTAAATGTAAATGTTAAGCAGATTTGCGCACTGGTAAGCAAAGCCTACACATGCCTTTTTGTTTAACCGTACTTTAGCACCGCTTACCTGCTCACAAACCCACATAAACCCACTTAAAGCTGCTCAAAACTGCCTTAACCACTCTGTATCCAACAGTCCTTGTTCTACCTAGCAACAAAAGAAACAGCTCTTGAACCCTGGACCATGTACACTATAATCACAATAGTTAACAACTAAGCCATCAAAACTTCGAAGATGTTTGTTGTTTTTTCAAATATTTATTTCAGTACACATACTGAATAATAGGGAATAACTGCTTTGACTACTACAATTGTTTAGTATTTGTAAGTGAAAATAGTGTTGAGTCAGTCATGCTGTTATATCTAAATATACACATCTCAGATAAATATGGTGGGATACATCTGGGAAGGTATATACAACACTAATGTTTACACATAAGGATATGGATATATATATATATATATATATATATATATATATATATATATATATATATATATATATATGTATATATGTATATATATATATATATATAGATAGATATGCAGATATATGTATACATGTACATGTATATCTGTATATATATATATATATATATATATATATATATATATATATATATATATAAAATATATATATATATATTTTTTTTTTTTGCCGATCCTGTTTGCGCACCACTGCCCTACGTTTAAAGGGCCGAAATTGGCCAGAAAAAATATATTTGGCCATTGGCTACCAAAAGCTACTGCATTGAATACATGCTTTTGTTGGAGCTGTCATGCCTCCACTTTGTAATTGTAATGTTCCTCAGGATTCAGCAAGCTCTGCACGGTGTGCAGGAATAGTGCAAGAGCTGCTGAACATGACAAATGATCCAGGAACTAGATCACAGGATCTGCACGAGCACTCTTATAGGTTCATAGGTTCATAAGTAGGTATTAGGCTATTGGCCCTGAGGCCTATACAAGCCCAGCCAAAAAGGTACCCTGGCTTTTGCCACCCAAGAAAATTCATTTCCTGTGCCACTGTCAAGCAGAGCCACAGAGGTGATCCTGTGGGTGAATTTCCTATTTCTCATCCAATCATCAAGATTTTTCTTGAAGAGTGCTAATGAGGAGCTTTGTTTGATATAGATAGGTAGTTTATTCCAGAGTATGGGAAGTCTCTGGGACAGGAATCTATCTCTCCGGCATGTTCTGTTTATTGTGGTGACAAGATTTAGGTCCCTAAAGCGTGTAGCTCAGAGGGATTGGGATTTATTTAAGTGGAGCATGTCCAACAGCTCTGGGTTTGACATAGGTTTGTATGTTAGGCAGAGATCACCTCTGAGTAGGCGATATGCGACGGAGTAAAGCTGGAGTTTTTTGAGAGGTCTGCATAGGGCATCTGTTTGAGGCCGGTAATCTTCTTTGTGAGGTATTTCTGCGGCCTTTCCAGTTGTTGTAGATGTCTTGTGAGGTACATACCAAAAGGGGCATTGTACTCTATCATGGGTCTAATGAGTAATGAGTAGAGGGGAACAATTACCTCTTTTTTTCTGGATGAGAAACCTTTTGTGATGAGGTGTGCCACGTAGAAGGATTTCCTGACTACTGTGGTGATGTGATTATCAAAGGAGAGACTACTGTCCACCTGTATCCCAGGGACTCTTATCACACTTCCAGTGTTAAGTATACTACTGCCTATGTTGTAGTTCATGGGTACAGAGTTTTTACCTAAGGGGATGACAATGTACTTTTTGGCATTGAGCTTGAGGCCATGGCTTTGACACCAGACATCTGTCTCAATGAGGCCCTTTTGCAGGATGTCCACATCGTTAGGAGTTTTGATTATGGCTCCTAGTTTGCAGTCATCTGCGAACTTCATTAGCCAAAGACCTTCTGTGTTAGCCTGTACTTCAGAGAAGTAGATACCAAACAGGAGAGAACCCAGGAATGAACCCTGTGGTACTCCACAAGTCGGATTTGGAGTCTGCTACTTTCACAGTGTGGGTGCTGTCAGTGGGCCAGTTGGCAACCCATCTTGTGACACAGGGATTTATACCTAGTTTAGTGAGTTTATCTATAATTCCAGAGTGGGGGATGGTGTCAAAAGCCTTGGCAAGATCTAGATAGGCTGTGTGAACCACCTTACCCTTGTCTACGGCTTTGGTGACTGCTTCAAAAAAGTCTATCAGGTTTAGGAGACATGATCTGCCTTTTACAAACCCGAACTGTATGGGATCCAGAGTTTGGAGATTACCAATGTCTTTGTTTATAAGTTCCATAATGATATGTTCCATGGCCTTGCAGACCAGGCTCGTCAGGCTAACAGGGTGGTAGTTCCCGGGGTCCGTGTTGGCTCCCCCCTTGTGGAGTGAGATAACCGATGCTATGCACCATTCAGCAGGCACATAGCCTGAGCTGAGGCTATGATTGAACATGGTACTTAGGTGGGGTGCCACTTCGTTCTGTAGTTCATGTAGAACTCAGCCTGGGGTGTTGTCTGGTCCCATGGATGCTGTGTTCTTGGCTTTGGAGAGTGTGGTTTTTACCTGTGCAGCCGTGATTACAGGAACTTTTCATTCTTCCGGTATAGAGATGGGCTCTTTAGGGGGTGAGATGGGGGTAAAGTTAGCACTGAACCTATCTGCCAGGATGTTGGCAATATCAGTTGGGTCTGTATATTTAGTGCCAGTGTGCTGTAACTCAGAGGAGATTTGAGTGTTTCCATTGAGATTCTTGACATAGCTATAGAATGCTTTGTGGTTGTCTTTAGAATCAGTGGTGATTTTGCTTTCGTAACTAGTTTTGGAGGATTTTATCAGGGATCACAGCTTCTTACTGAGGCTGACCAGGGAGCTCCTCCACTCATGGGATATTACTCTCTTTTGCAAGAGTTTCTTCCTTCTGTTGTATAGTTTGTTTATGGCAGGGGACAACCAGATTGGCTTCCTTTTTTTGGAGGATAGTGTCTTGGTTCTGTTTGGGATAGCATGATCCATGAACTCATGTAAGTGCTTATAAAATGCAATTGTGTAGGATTCAGTAGTCGTAACTGTATTGTCTATCTGCATGGGTGTCATGAAGTTCACCACTTCTGTCTTAAGAAGCATGAAGTTGGCTTTGGAGAAAGTTTTTACCATGGTTTCCTTAATGGGGGGTGGCGGCAGGATGTGGATTTCTAGGGTAATTAGCTTATGGTCGGATCGGACCAATGAGGCGTTGACTTCAGGTGTGGAACACCGGTCACTCATATTGGTAATGACTAGATCTAGGATACTGTTGCCCCTGGTGGGGGTGTGGATAAGTTGATCCAGGGCATTGGAGTTTATGAATTCCAGAAAGCATTGAGCGAAGGAGTTGGTATATGAGTAGTTTTCCCAGTTAATGGTGAGGTAGTTGAAATCACCCATTATTAGGGTGTTTGGTTGAACCCTAATATTTTCCAGTACATCAAGAAAAGAGGAGTGGGAATCCTGGGGCATGGTGGGTGATCTGTAGCTAGCTACAATTTGGATTGCAGTTTTGCCCAGAGTTAGTTGCACTTGGATAACCTCGGCTGCATTATGCTGAGCAATTAGTCTGGAGGTGTGGATATCCTTAATGAATATGGACACACCTCTGCCTTTGGTGTAATGGTCCAGGTTACATGGCCGAAAAGTGTGGTATGAGTTATAGCCTGGTAGTGCAGGGGTGTACTCTTGAGCCTTGAACCAGGTCTCAGTCACTGCACAGATATCGATGTTCTCCATTTTAAGGAGTGCCTCGAGTTAGTGCATTTTGAGATTTTGACTTCTAGCATTGAGTAGCATCACCCTCAGTTTTTGCTTGCCTGTTCCTGTTACGGTGGTGAATTTGTCATTTGAACCTTACCTAAAAAAAGGCACTATATGGGCGGCAAGAACCTTAGCCAGTATCCGGAATCCCAGGGATGACAGGTGCAGGCCATCTCTGACAAATTATTGTGGTCTGTCGACCATGTCATCCCAGGCAGACAGATACTGGATCTCTTTAGAATGGCACCAGAAGCTTAGCCAATTGTTGAAGTCAATCATTTTGCCCTTGTACTGCGGCATCATTCTGGGTGATGGCAGAATGCTACTCAGGGCTAGGGTCATACCTGCCTGGACTACAAGATCGGAGAGCTCTTCCATGTCTCTTTTCATGTAGTCCAGAGAGGTACATCTCAGGTCGTTCATACCAACATGGACAATGACAGAGTCATATTTGTACTTGTTGTGGAGTGACCTGAGTGCGTGGGTTATGTGGTGGATCCTGGCACCCGACAGGCAGCTGACAGTAACCTTCTCCTTGTTTAGCCTGGTGAGTGGGACATCAGTGTGCCTGACTATAGAGTTGCCTATGACTAGTGTGTTGGGTACGTTGTTTTGACTTATTGGCTGTAGTTGAGTGGCACACTCAGTCTGCGGGCTATGTGTCATTTGGGTTGTGTTGGGGGGGTGGAGGTTGCTTGCATTTCTGATTTGGAAGTCTCTGTTGCTTGAGCAGATTATTATTGAGAGCTTCCATGAATGTTTTTGTGTTTCTATGTGTGGATTTTGGTGGTGTAGATTTAGTGAGACTATGTGATGAGTGTGGTGTGGTGCAAGTGTTTACCTTCTCCTCTTGACTGTCAAGTTCAGTGTTGATTAGAGAGAGCTTTACCTCCAGTTTGGCTAGATAAGTGCATCTCTCACAGGTTGTAGTGTTGGGTGGTAGGAGGAGAGGGTTGTCTGTGTACATGAGGCAATTTCTACATTGCCCCAAGATGCCCAGATTCGTCAGATAGACAGGAGAGAACACTGGGAGCTGACCCTTGGACATGCCTGAATAAAAAAAACAATTTTCCTCTAGATAAGTGAGGAAAGTGAGTACAAGAGCTGTTTTTCTCTAAGCAAGTGAGGAAAGCAAGTACCAAAACTGTTTTCCTCTAGTTAATAAGGAAGGTTGAGTGCTGTAGTAATTAGTAGGTTATTTAATGCTTCCAAGTTCTGAACAAGTGCTGATCACAAATAAGCAAATTCAAGTGCTAAAAGTAAGAATCTGTATCTGGATTAAACTAGTTACAGGAAAGGGGGGAAACAAGTGCAAATGGGGCTTTTAAATCAGAAAGTTGAGAGAGATGGGAAAACTGCCCAAAAAACCAATAACTACAATTTCTGGGCCAGAATCACTCCTTATGTGGTAGATAGGTTACCTAGTGCTTACCACTCCCACTGATAAGCTAGAAGGCTTCCCTCCAACACAGAAAGCACTCTTACACTATTCCTGCATGGATACAGCTCCTGTATGCTAATTACCCAATTTTCTGGTGAAAACTATGCAAATGAGGTGATTTAGTGAACCGGGAAGCAGGCAGGCATCTGTGCAGGAATAGTGTAACCTGCAGAAATGTATTCAGTTTCTAACCGAATACATTTCTGCAAATTACAAAACGGAGGTATGACAGCTCCAACGAAAGCATGTATTCAATGTACTAGGCAAGCCAATGGTCAAATATATAGCTATTGGCATGGGAAATAGGTGCAAAATTATAAAAAAGAACTTTTATTTTTTTTTTTTTGGCCAGTTTTGGCCATTGAAGCGTAGGGCAGTGGTACGCAAATGGATCAGCCTGAAAATAATGAAAAAAATTTGGAAATAAGCTTTTAAACCAAAATCAGCATTCTGCCATTATAGTCAATGGCATGCATAAGACAATACAATGCAATAGTGTTTGCTAAGGGGGAAGGTTGAGTGTCAGTTTTGCAACCATGCATTAGCAGTCAGTTTTATGCAAATGAGGAGACTGATACTGAATCACAGATTTCCCCTCAGTGTTAGCTTGCACCCAACTGTGTAGGTGCAACAACACCATGGTATAAGCATAAGAGGTAGATAACCTCATAAGGAGGAGTGTCATGCATGCTGTAAACTTATTGGAGCTCTGTGGCCTGTGTTTGGCCTTAGCTAAACACAGCTAAAAAAGGGGGGGTGTCTGAGGCTGCCTAGCAGTGTTTATATTGTCTAAATGGGTATGCCTGCCATGCATCAGATTTTAAACAAAAAAAAAAAACAGGAAATAGCAGCTTTGTTCACATCTGAGCACTGGGTATGTGCGGCACATCTTAGGGCTTAAACAGGAAGGTAATGGGAAGGGAAAACAGCAGTAGGAAGGCAATCAAGGAGAAATAGCATATCTGGCAGGTGAAATGGATCAGAATCAGCCAATTACACAGGCAATAGCCCAGCCCAGCACACTACTATAAACTATGCAAACACCTTCCACTCTGTTTTTTCCTACAAACTCTACACCACCGGTGTACACATATGGGGAAATTTTACCAGACAAAATTAACAAAATGATAGGGGCTGCTGTCACTCTCATACCACAATATGTGGAAGAGGCTGAGGGTGGTGAGGATGAGAATGCTGATGACCAACCCACAGTAAGGAGAAGGAGAAGAGTGTACCGACCCAGGGTAACCTACCAGGGGCTACATGAGCTGGAGATAGTGGAGCACTGTAGGGTGGACAGGGACATCCTACAGTAAATTGTTGAGCTGTGCTGGCCACACCTCACACACAAAACCAACAGAGGGGAATCCATCCCATTGGATACAAAGGTATGTGTAGGCATAGGAATACTAATCACAGGTACCTTCCAAAGGCCAACTGGGGATATAATGGGGATCTCACAGGCATCAGCATCCAGGGTACTCCACCAGTTCCTGGATGACATGTCAGCACATGCTGGTGAGCACATATATTTCCTCAACACCAGCGAGGCGTTGACCATCAATATGCATCTCTTCCACCAAATAGCAGAATACCCTGAGGTAGTGGGTGCTATAGAATGCATGCATATGCACATCAAAGCACCACCCAGTGAGCGGGGTAGGGTCTACATAAACTGCAAGGGCTTCCCCTCCATCAACTGCCAGGTCATGTGCGATGCCCAGGGCATTATCATGAATGTGTATGCTGGCAGCCCTGGAAGCTATCACGACTACTGTATCTGGCATATGACACAGCTGCACCAGAGATTTGCCAGTGGGGGCATCCCATATGGCCACCTAGTGGGAGATGCTTGTTTTGCACTGGAGCCGTGGCTGATGACACCCATCAGAAATGCACACACACCTGAACAAGAACTCCATAATGAGGCACACGCACTAACCAGAATCATAATAGAGCATGTGTTTGGGATGCTCAAGTCATGGTTCCAGTACCTAGACATATCCGGTGGAGCCTTGCAGTACTCACCAGCTACATGTACCCAAATAGTCATTGTATGTGCCATGCTACACAATATGATCCTGCAGAAACAGCTGCAGCAGGAACAGCATGGGGCAGGGCCACACAGCCCCCCCACCATTGCCAAGGCCAGCACAGACACAGAGGCACTCAGAGGAGGAACAACCTGAGCCTGACCATGTAGGCAGAAGAAGGGGTGCCCAGTATGCCCAGGCTTTGGCAAAGAGGCAACTCATAGCACATACGCTGACACGGTAGGGACCCAGGGAATGACATCTCTCTCTGACTCGCACATACAGTAAAATGAATGCCAAACATGACACTACCTGTGCTTTACCATATACAGGGAGTGCACTATGTGCATCCGACATAGTCAGCCCTCCAGCACTATGTTCAATACTGGCACAGCCGCAAGGTAAGTCACTCTTCCTAGCAATTGCTGAATGGAGTAGTATGTTCTGCTAGTTGTATCTATGGTATGGATGTGAGATGCAAGGGAATTGGGTGGCTAAATGGGATGGCAGCAGATAGTGGACATCTATATGGGCAGCATGAAATCCATAACAAATACTGATGTCAATAAAGTAGGCAGTACTAGACAAGGTGACAAATCCCACTGCAGTACATGTGGTGGCCCAAATGTGTGTCCATAGGACACACACATGCACGTCAGTGAGACTCACATAACCAACATCAGCATCAGCCAGCAGGACAGGTGTAGATGACCATAAAGAAAGGCTGTGCTAAGGCCTCCAATTGATGGCAATGGAGAACACCCTCCCTCCAGACCTACACAAACAGACTACAACAGGTCTGGCAGCTGTATGTTAGTTCTGAAGGGTAAGAAGTCTGAAACTGAAATATAGGTCAATAAAACCTAAGATCTGTACTCTACTGATATGCCTCTAGTCTGCATAATAGGTAAGAATACAAAACAAAATTGAAGCCAACAGAGTACCTGAAATACCAGTACAGTTATAGCAAATGTTTACAGTTGTCAGGTGTGCCCCATTTCACAATCCTATGTAGAAATTCAGTAACATGTACATCTGGGTTTAATAACAGTGGAGCACAGATTACCCGAGCTGGCCCAATTTACAGGATATATTTTTGCATGTGTACAATATGAAGGGATCTGTGTGTTAGGTTGTTGTGTGTTGTATATTGTGTGGAAGTGGTCAGCATGTAGGCATGGAGGGTTGTGTCTCGGTGGCCTATGGCCAGTACTGTTGATGACAGGGCCATCTTCTGACAACTGCATTGTCAACCACAATGGATCCCAGCAAGACCCAATTCAGCAGTCATCCATACTCACTGTTTAGATGTCAATATCTGTCACCATCTGAAAGATGGACATGCCATGAATGTGGGCCCAGACATACACACAGTATACAGGTGGAAGTACCCTAGACAGAGTACATAACATTTAACTGTTAACTGCACACACCTTTGGAATTGTACATACAGGTTAGCAGCACATTAGTTGTCTGAGTAGTATGGAATACTGATGTAGTCTGGCCAATCACTGGCAGATGACAAAAAGCACAGTTATGAAGTAATGAGAGACTGCCTGTGTCCCCACACAAAGCAGCATAAGGGGAATGTCCCAGGTATATCTGTGAGGCAGCTGCAAGAAGCTTCCATATCATACATGCACTCAGATCACCCAACCATCAGCCACAGGTTTATCACAGGTCATATCCCTGCTGTTCAGAATGAGTACAGTATGACCCCCACGTCTGTATGGGAATACCCACAGAATGCAGCATGTTGAAGAGGTGTCCCATGCAGGTGTGTCCCTAGCTGTAAGCAGCACTCTGCCAGCATCCAGAACAATGGACTAATATGGAAGGAACTATTGCCATTAACACCTCGCACACTTACCCTGTCACCCCAGGGGAATCCGGTGGCTCACATCCTGGGACTGTAGAAGTAACAGAATGCACTGGCCTGCTACAGATGGCCTGCATCACTACAAAATGCCCTACAATCCTCTATCAAAGGCCTGTGCCTCACCTGTACTGCCAATGTATGTTATCTCATGGGGTCCCAATTAACAACATAACACAGTCCACAGAACACAAATGCAAGGCCATGTCGACAAATCCCAGTAGCATGCCTAACATGTTCTACTGCATGAACTGTGAACCAACCCCTAAATACCACTGGGATGAAGGGACAACTATAGGGATACATCTCAGATATTGCTTGCATAATGTTAGGAAGAAGATAGAATAACAGAGTGGGGGGGGTGTAGAAGCATGGACGCCATGGAGTGTGTGAAGTCTGAAACTCTGATGTTTGCCTATACTACCCCTGCCTCCAAACCCAGTAATGGGTGGCTATAAACCTGCTTGTAAACCACAATGTGAAGTGGAACTGACCAGATATATGAGCCCTGCCTCTGGGTAACCTGGGTGAATCTGTACAGCTGAGAGGTATGGCCACAGCAAGATATGTCCATTCTGTTATGCCAATAGATGTACAAGCAGGGGATCCTCAGCCACCACAGTACCAAGGTGCTGGACCATTTACACAGACCCATCAGCTAGTGTCTGCTGCTACCCCTCCAGAATGGCATGAGTTTGAAAGAATATTATGCTGCAGACCACAATACTGGACACAGCTTCATTCATCTTGTATTTCCCAGGAAATAACTGTGAGCAAATAAGTATATCTGTCAGTAGTTGATGACATAATACAGCACAGTGTAAAACAGTACATATGTCTGAATATCTCTGCTAATACCAACCAAGTAACACAAGCAGCACAGACACAATAGTTACAGTATGCCACTATATTTCGCCCATTGTGACTTCATATTGTCAACCTGTCTATAGATATCCTGCAGAAACAGGTCTCTAGCTGTAGATGTAGAACACAAAATCATGGAATGGAGTACAACCTACCTTGAATGGATTCACACACTCAATACAGAAGGTCATACTGGGCATCCTCCTACACTTAGAGAAATTAATCCTATGTCTGACAACAACAGTGGACTATACATATCTAACTGTCGCAGATGTCTATGCACACACACGACATTACACACCATTCATGCTTTGCACACACACTAGAAAGGAATACTCACATATATCTAAGGCCAACAAACTATAATAGGTCAAACATACACACACAGAGATATGGGGAAGAGAAAGACAGACAGTGACAGAGAGATTTCCATCATGAGGCCTGCCCCACCCACCACACATCCAATTAGCTAATATCACATGATGTGCCAATGTCAATCTCTGTAGACATTTCCTTTTGGTAGCCCTCAGCCATATTGTGTCTGTGGTGCTTGTGATAACTGATAGTACAAACATGATAGTACAAATCAGTATTCATCCAGCATTTATATAACCAGTCCTGTCAAATGTAAACTTGTGCGTGACTGAGTGTTCTGTGTACATTTCCAGAAGAATGGTTTATGGCCCATTCACACACACTGCACTTCCCATTGCCCATGTTAGCACTCATGCTGATGTCAGTCACCTTGAAATAACCCTCTGAGTAAGTCTCAGCCCCATAAGCGCCATGTCCCTTGCAATAAATGCGTAATACTATAGTGTAACATACTAGTTGGGTAGGAGTTCTCATCCCATACATGGCAACTATGAAACTCATGTGTGTGTGTGTGTGTGTGTGTGTGTGTGTGTGTGTGTGTGTGTGTGTGTGTGTGTGTGTGTGTGTGTGTGTGTGTATAGAGATTAATGATTTTGAGGCCAGTCACAGTCACTACACCTCCCATTGATCTACTTCAGCAAGCCTGCTGATGTCAGTCACCTTGAAATATCCCCTTTGGACAACAACCAGCCCTATAAGTTCTGTGGCTCATGTGATAACTGCATAATGCTATAGTATGACATATTAATTAGGTAGGAGTTCTAATCCCAAACATGGCAATTGTGAAACTTTGTGTATGAGAGAGTGTGTGTGCCCTCAATAATACCTGATATTACGGACATTCACACTTCCTACTCACCCCTTACCCCTCCTTTAGCCCTGCTGCTGATATTAGTCACCTTCAAAGATACCTGTGAAGAGTTATCCACCATGTAAGCTCCATGGTGTGTGCCATAAATGTGAAACAATATAGTAGCAATAACTACACAGGTATGGGTTTGAATCTCATCTGTGGCAAGTGTTTGTGTGTGCACATATGTGTGTACCCCAAAGATTTTGGCCCCATTTATTTATTTTTATTTTTTTTATTTATTTTACATTTATTTTATTTATTTATTTATTTTACATTTACACCCAGTACACATCTCAGAGCCTGACTTTAGCAGTCCTGCAGATATCATCCATCTTAGAAGCACCTGTTGCCAACCCTAAATCATGTCAGGTCACTGGCGCATGTGGTAAATGTGTAAACATAATGGTCCATAAAGATTGTTCGATAGAGGTTTAGAGTAAAAACATTTTTGGGATCTCTCACCCACTACATCACCCAATGCCAGTATTTACCAGGGCTAGTGATGCTCTTCACCTTAGAAGTACCTTGGGACAACAGCCATTCTATAAGCTCCGTGCCCCATGCGATACATGTGGTACACTATAATAGTAATACATAACTAGGTAGGGGTTTGAATCTCAGTACTGGCAAGTGTGTGTGTGTGTGTGTGTGTGTGTGTGTGTGTGTGTGTGTGTGTGTGTGTGTGTGTGTGTGTGTGTGTGTGTGTGTCTCATTAGTATCCTGTGTGGAGGTTGCTGTGATTGTTTAGAAACAGGATCCATTGTGGATCGGGTTTTGCTAAATTATTATGTTGAGGCCCTAGTATATGTCACAATGTCCACCTTACAAGGACAACAGATGTCAAACACCAGATTGGCTAAATTATTATGTTGGGGACCTAGTATATGTCACAATGTCCACCTTACAAGGACAACAGATGGCAAACACCAGAGAGGCTGGTGTAGACAATCCATAGCCCTACATGTGACATTATGAATCAGTGGACAATATACGCAACCCTTCTATTACTCAGAGAACACTCTCCACCCACGTCTCATACACAAACATACTTGGCTAGGCAACAACCACTATATTGGTAGTTCTCTGCATATTGCCTCACAGATAGTAACAACTGTGTGATTGCAGTGGACTACATGCCTGTTGACCATAACAGTGCCACTGACATCAGAAAGTACTTTGATGTGTTACATCTCCTGAATGAGTGTGTGTTCTCCAGCAAGTAAAAGGACATGGCACCCTGTTCCATCCCCGCAGTAGGCAAATAAATGCTTACAATGGCCCTTTTGCTATGTTCCCCACTGGATGCCTACAACAACTGTAGAGTCTGCAAATGTAACCCACAAAGGGAATACCATACCTTATACACATGCCCTGTATGGACAGATGCCACTAACTACGCAGAATACCTGTATCATGCTGTCACTGTAGGTGTAAGCACGACCTCAGTTCCATAGCCATGTCTCACCAAATGAGGTCAGGAATGCTACATCAGAGGATAACAATCTGTCCACACAACATGCTCCAGAGACCTCAAATACACCTGCACACATCAAAGAACATGGGTGTGGGAAATGTGCACAACCCAGACACTGTCCATGTTATGGAATATAGATCACATACATGGGAAGCAGTGCACATCACTGGCCACTCACAATAGTAACCCAGATGAGTGGATAGTGAATACAATGCCCACCCTGTGGGGACCACTCCAGGGACTACACCCCTGGGCAACACTGCAAACTGTTGTCATGTGGCCTGATGCCAAGGTATTCCCTTTGCCTAGCCTTGTACAGCCTTCAGGCCCATTCACCTACTACACACCTGTGAAGCAATGAACCTATGCATCTCAGTACTGGCAAATGCGTGTGTGTGTGTGTGTGTGTGTGTGTGTGTGTGTGTGTGTGTGTGTGTGTGTGTTTGTGGAGATTAATGATTTTGAAGCCATTCACACTCACTACACCTCCCATTGCCCTACTTTAGCATGCCTGCTGATGTCATTCACCTTGAAATAACCCTTTGGCCATGTTTCAGCCATATAAGCTCTATGGTACTTGTGAAAACTGTGTAATACTGTAGTGTAGCAAACTAGTTAGGGAGGAGTTTTAATCCTGATCCTGCCAACTGTGATCATTTGTGTGTTTCCCTGACAGCGTGTGTGTGTCTTCATTGACACCTGCTTTTGTGGACATTCACACTTACTACCCTTCTCTTACCCCTTCTTTAGCATTGTTGCTGATGTCACTCACCTTTAAAAATACCTTTGGACAACTCTCCAACATGTAAGCTCCATAGCGCATGCAATAACTGTGTAACACTGTGCTACCAATACATAGTTAGGTAGGGGGTTGAAATTCAGTATTGGTAAATGTGTGGTTGTGTGTGTGTCATCAGTGTCCTGTGTGGGTGTTGGGGTGATTGTGTAATAACAGGATCCATTGCAGTGTTGGTTTTGCTACATCATTATATTGAGGTCCTATATGTCCCAATGTCCACATTACAAGGCCAACAGTTTTCAAACACTGTAGAGGTTGTTGTAGACAATTCTCAGCCATAAATGTGTACAGCCATGTGCAATTACTATGTGACAGTATAGATTAGTAAACAATATAGGCAATCATTATAATACCCAGATACACTCTACATCCATATACACAAACACGTTTGGCTCTTACTCTCTTACTCCCTTCCTTTCTTACTTTGTCTCTGTGTGTCTCTCTCTCTCTGTCTCCCTCTCTGGTGGATTTGGAAAAGTGCATCTGTTTTGCATAGGCAGTAGTTTGAGTTTTGTAAGTAATGCTCATGATCAGCTGATGGCCTGTGCATGAATTGCAGTCCCCCACTTGTTAATTGCATGTGGAACAATTGTGGTGTCATTCCTATAACCAATTGCATGGGAACACACTCCTATAACTAAGAACATCATGTGGGTGTTGGCCTTTTTCCTTCAATGTGAGCAGGACTTCATGTGGGTGTTTGACAAACAGCATCACAGAGGGTAGTTGGAAATAACTCTTACAAAATACATTGTGGAGACAGGCCAACATACAGGAGGGCGATGTTCCAGACATGAGGACAGAATGTAAGTATTGCTGTTCTACATTTGAAGCAATGATGGTTTAACAGGGTTTGTGTGGATATGGCTGTTCTACATGATTTAAAGTCTGGCATGACAGTGTTATGTGGTTGAGGAAACTCTCACCTGTGGGACTATCTGCAGACTGGCCAGAGTTTAGAGTCTTACATGTGGTGTGTTACTCACACATTTCCTATCTTTAGAAATGCAGTAGCATACTCTGATGACTGCAGTCAGTACGTGGTGACATCCATGTGAGTTACTGACTTCATATCCCTCAGAAGAGATATGTCACAACAAACCATGTTACACCAGGAATTTTCTCAGTTTATCACAGCGATATGTCAGTATTGACCCTGTGTATGTGCCTCTGTCCCCCAAGTCTATTACCTTTTGTCTATATGTCATGCAGTAAGAGGTGCATATGTACAGTACATCATTATTTACTGACATTATACCTGATAACAAGCCAGTGAGATATCAGACTGCTAGACATGTTATGCATAGTAGGCCTTACATATGAGGACAAAACCTGGACATTCTGTTGTAGTCTGTACAGTAGTGAGTTCTGTGTACTTATGGTGATTGTTGACAGAGTGTGTATTGTGAATATGTTACTTGGCCTGTGTACAGACTGTGGTAGATGTTATTGTTCTTGGTCCTGTTCTATCTGATGTTGCATGCTGCTCCAATTTATGGTATCCTATCAGCTTACAGTATCAGTGTTTGTAGGGCCAGACTGACACATGCCCCATACCACAGTCAGGCAGCAGACTACACTGTGTATTGTTCCAGTATATGTAGGGTTAGTATGTGAGTGGCACAGATGAGGATGGTTATGTTCACACAGTCCATATACTGTACTATTAATTAGGCTTACCATAATGTGACTGTGATTGTGTTCAGATTGGTTGTAGGTATGCACTTTCACACTGGTGTCTGTTACTCCATGCTGTTACATGCCTGTAGTGCCTGCTATATTTGCAAGTACATGTGTATTTCTCCATAGGAAACTTGGGTCAGTGTTGTGGCAGTCTGCCTGTATTTTGCACAGTGCTTTGTGACATGCCTAGCAGCTCAGTGTATTTACCTAGTGTGATGTTATGTCCAGATATTTCTCAGATGTACTGTTGCCTGGCCATCAAAAGTGTTGTGCATTTCTGAAAAAGCAGTAGGATGCTGTGAAGATGTATGTCACTAACAAGTGAAAAGTATGTGGGCTTGGGACCTCTGTTCCTCTGGTTAATATGTGTTAGGACAGAAAGGAGTGTGTGAATGCATCAACTGTGTGAGCTTATCTTTTCCAGCATTTTTGTGATATTCCCATTTAAATGGCTGTAAACATTCACTTTGTTAGGCTTGGTCAACATGGCTTGCACTAAAGAGTTCTCTGTATACCTCTGGAATGACCAGATTGTGTCAGACTGTCCATGTTTATTGGTCATATCTCTGCTGTATTCCACAGGATCATTACTGTGATTTGCGTGGTACTTCATTATGATGATCTTATGATGTCTGTCAGTAACTGATGGTGTACATGTCAGTATCAGATGTGACTTCCCACACAACTTGTCTGTTGACACAACCCCTGTTAATGTAGCAACATTCTACATTTATACCTGCAATACTTATATTATATCCCCTTGCACTAAGACGCTGTGACTATTGGTGCTGAGGTATGACTCCACTGCATGTTATGGGCAAATGTTTTATATATATATATATATATATATATATATATATATATATATATATATATACATGTATACATATATCTACATATGTATATACATAATATATATATATAGATATATATATATATGGATCTATGACTATTGAATGACAGTTCAATAGTTCGAATCCACAATCACCGAACACACTTTAACGAAAGCGCTTTCACTGAAAAAGCGCTTTCGTTAAAATGCGTAAAACCCCAAAAAACCAATAAATCTACTTTTATACAGGGGGGCTGTGCCCCCCACACACCCCACTTTAATATTCTCACTCTGAGGTTGCACTACAGTGAGGAAAAGGGAATAGTCCCTTATCCGCACCATAGTACGATCTCCACAACAGTCCTTCCCCCACGACTCCCTCTAGCTGCAGGCTTACTTCTGCAAAAGTGCTTTTTCAGTAAAAAGCACTTACACTGAAGTATGCCCTGGCTGTTTGTGCTTCAGTGAAAAGTTTCTTCAGGATCAGTACTGATCCCAGTTAAATATATATATATATATATATATATATATATATATATATATATATATATATATATATATATATATCCATATCCTTATGTGTAAACATGAGTGTTGTATATACTTTCCCAGATGTATCCCAACTAATTTATCTGATATGTGTTTATTCAGATATAACAACATACTGATTCAACACTATTTGCACTAACAAGTACTAAACAATTGTAGAAGTCAAAGCAGTTGTTCAGTACTATTCAGTATGTGTACTGACAGATATATTTGAAAAAATAAGTGTCTTTATAGCTCTGATGACTTAGTGGTTAACTGCTGTAGCTATCGTGTACAGGGTCCTAGGTTCAAGTCCTGCAAGGATTGTTTATTTTGTTGCAAGGCAGAACAAGGACTGTTGGATACATAGTGGTTAAGGCAGTTTTGAGCAGCTTTAAGTGGGTTTGTGCGGGTTTGCATGACGGTAAGTGGTGCTAATGCACAGTTAAAGGAAAAGCTGCTTACACCGTGTAGGCTTTGCTTACCATTGCGCCAATCTGCTTAGCATTTACATTTAAGCAATGCTTACTACTGCTGAGCATAGCTTAGCCTTGGTAACCAGTGATCACGTTCCAGACTGATAAAAAGGCAGGGTAATGACATCTTTAATAAGTGTATTTAATTCCATGTACATAACATGCTTCCATGTGCTATCATTACAGTAGCAAGGAGTGTGAGTAATATTTACAGGACACCTGAGTATATAGGGATAGTGCAACAATCTTTTCTCTTTGTATGTGTTTCACACATGGGCAGTATCCCAGGCTATATGCACTCACACTTGCATGTATTGTATCATTAAATGACTACTGTTAACAGTGCTTTCCCAAGTAAGAGTAGATTGCAGATTAAAGTACTGGAACCATACACCCCTGCATGCAAAGCTCGACTCTGAGTACTGACTGTAGGATTCTTGGTGTGAGAGGTGTGTGTTAATAAGTATTTGCTACTGTATATTGATCTGATATGGGGATATTAACTGCAGACTACTATGTGTATAGAACATGTCATTGAGAGCTGCTGTCATGTAGTAATGGCATACCTATCAGTGTCAGACATCTGTCTGTCAAAACATTCATCCTAATGCATAACCTGTCGGCTATCTGATTTCTGTCTGTCTTCTGTACAGAAGTGCAGATGTCAGGTATCCATCTTGGCTGCTTACAGGCAATCTATGCTTGACTGATGCTGACATATCTGCCCAGCTGTGTTATGAATGCCTCAGCTAGGAAACCCTACCCTGTATGCACCACATGCCATGGATACCTCAACTAGACTACCACAGTCAAAAGAACATGCTTTGGTACAGGTCTCCAATCCAGACACTGGCCATGTTATGTAGTATATATTGCATACATGTCAATTGGAGCACCTCACTGGCCTTCTGCAAGAGAAAACCAGATGATTGCATGCTGCTTTTAACTGTCACTCTGGGGATCACTCAAGTGGCATCAGTTGATAGATGGCTTGCTGACAAATGTCAGGTGCCATGATACCACTGTACCCACATCCCTTACTCTTCTTATCTCTCCATGGACATTATCCTTGCACACACCTAGGAACACCTGCACCTATGGACCCCATTACTGACAAATGTGTCAGTGTGCATTACTGAGAAAAAAAGTGTCTGTGTGTCTGTAAACTTGTAGTTAATAATACCCTGAGGGCCTTCTCACCCACTACACCCCCATTGCCATAGTTAAAAATGGCTGCTGCTGTAATGGACATTAAATGTACCTTGTTACACCCTTCACCCTATGGGCTACCTGGAGATTGCAGTACCAGCATAACACTGTTGTACAAATGCATAAATAGGCATGGGTTACCCTTTGAGTCCTGCCAAGTGTGTGTATGTGTGCAAGTGTGTATATTTGTAGGATACATCATTCTGAGGACACATTCTCCATATAAAACACACCTGGCCATACATTATAAGGGATAGTAATGTTGCTGACATTAGGAGAGCCATGGCAAACCCTCACTCTACTATCCCTGTGGGATGTGCCATAAATGCATATCCCTGTAGTAGCACTGATTAGATACACAAAGGGTTGCATTGCAATCCTGGTCAATGTGTGATTGTGGGTATGTCAGAGCATTATGATGGGTTTCCATGAGTAAAATATCCAATGTGGGGTGTGGGTGTTGGTATACTGTCTTTACACCATGGTACCCCAGTACATCTCAAGGTCCACTGTATGAGGACCACTGTCACCATCAACCATACAGGTAACTGATTACACTATTGAGACAATGATGCATGTGCTGTGTGCAAATTATCTGTAACAGAATGGGCTCACTGACAAGGCAGTTAGCACTTATAAACCCAGGTCTATCAGATGTGTCTATGACTGTTATGTGTTTGTCAGTGTGTGTATGACAGCATGTCATACTATGTATTGTTCATTAACACCCAGTACATCCCCCATTACCATACTGTACAACGCCTGGTGATGTTCTTCACTTAACAAGAAACTCGGGACAGACCTTATTCTAAAAGCTGTGTGGTGTCTGCAATTAAGGCCAAACACATTAATAGCAATAAGTACCTAGATAGGGGTTCTACTCTCAGTGTTGCCAAGTAAGTGTGTGTGTGTGTGTGTGTGTGTGTGTGTGTGTGTGTGTGTGTGTGTGTGTGTGTGTGTGTGTGTGTGTGTGTGTGTGTGTGTGTGTGTGTGAAGTGATCTACTTCAGTTTGCAGAAAATACATATCCCAGGAGGTCATCTGTCTGAGAACTGACTGGCAAATGCTAACAAAGCTCTCTTCACTTAAGACTGGACTAGATAGTCAACAGGAGAAGATAAACACTTGCACCACACCACACTCATCACATAGTCCCTCAAAACCTACACCACCAAAACTCACACATAGCAACACAAAACACACACCTACATTCATGAAGGCTCTCAATAAAAATCTGCTCAAGCAACAGAGACCTCCAAAGCAGAAACACAAGCAACCTCCACCTCCCAACACAACCCAAATGACACATTGCCCACAAACTCAGTGTGCCACTCAACCACAGCCCATAAGGCATAACAACGTACCCAACACTCTAGTCATAGGTGACTCTATGGGCAGGCACACTGATGTTCCACTCATCAGGCTAATGAAGGAGAAAGTCACTGTCAGCTGCCTGTCAGGTGCCAGGCTCTGCCACATAATGCACACACTCAGGTCACTCCACAGCAAGTACAAATATGACTCTGTCATTATCCATGTTGGCATGAATGACCTGAGAAGTACCTCTCTGGAATACATGGAAAGAGACATGGAAGAGCTCTCCGATCTTGTTGCCCAGTCAGGTAAGACCCTAGCCCTGAGTAGCATCCTGCCATCACCCAGAATGACACCACAGTACAAGGACAAAATGATTGACTTCAACAATTGGCTAAGCTTCTGGTGTAATTCTAAGGGGATTCGGCATCTGTCTGCCTGGGATGACATGATCGACAGACCACGATGCTTTGCCAGAGATGATCTGCACCTGTCGCCCTTGGGATTCCAGATACTAGCTAAGGCTCTTGCCATCCCTATAGTGCCTTTTTTAGGCAAGGTTCAAATGATAAATTCACTACTGTAACAGGTACAAGCAAGCAAAATCTGGGGGTTATGCTACTCACTGCTAAAAGTCTAAACCTCAAAATGCATTCACTCGAGGCAGTCCTTAAAATGGAGAACATCGTCATCTGTGCAGTGACAGAGACCTGGTTCAAGGCTCCAGGGAGCACCCCTGCATTACCAGGCTATAATTCATACCACACCTTTCGGCCACCTAACCTGAACCAAAACACTAAAGGTGGAGGTGTGTCCATATTCATTAAGGATATCCACACCTCCAGGCTAGTTGCTCAGCAAAATGCACCCGAGATTATCCAAATGCAACTAACTCTGGGCAAGACCACAATCCAAATTGTAACTTGCTACAGATCCCCCCACCATGCCCCAGGATTCCCACTCCTCATTTCTTGATACACTGGAAAATATTAGGGTACAACCCAACACCCTAATAATGGGTGATTTCAACTACCCCACCATTAACTGGGAAAACTACTCATGTACCAACTCTTTTTCTCAATGTTTTATGGAATTTATAAATTCCAACACCTTGGATCAACTTATCCCCACCACACCAAGGGCAGCAATATCCTAGATATGGTCATTACCAACATGGGCGACCAGTGTTCCACACCAGAGGTCAATTCCTCTTTGGTCAGATCCAACCACAAGCTAATCAGCCTGGATATTCACATCCCGCCCCCATCCCCCATTAGGGAAACCACTGTAAAAAATTTCTCCAAAGCCAACTTCACACTTTTTAAGACAGAAGTGGCAAACTTCACGACACCCATGCAGATGGACAATAGAGGTATGACTGCAGAATCCTACACAAATGCACTTTATAAGCAATTACATGAGTGCATGGATCGTGCTATCCCTAATAGAACCAAGATGCTATCCTCCAAAGAAAGGATGCCAGTCTGGTGGTCCCCTGCCATAAACAAACTCTACAACAGAAGAAAGAAACTGTTACAAAAAAGAGGAAAATCCCATGACTAGAAGAACTCCCTGGTCAGCCTCAGTAAGAAGCTGTAATCACTGATAAAATCCTCCAAAGCTAGTTATGAAAAAAAAATCGCCACTGATTCTAAAGACAACCACAAAGCATTCTATAGCTATGTCAAGAATCTCAATGGCAACACTCAGATCTGCTCTGAATTACAGCATAATGGCACTAAATATACAGAACCAACTGATATCCCCAACATCTTGGCAGATAGGTTCAGTACTAACTTTATCCCCCCCACCCCCTAAAGGGCCCAACTCTATACCAGAAGAATGCAAAGTTCCTGTAATCATGGCTTGACAGGTAAAAAACACAGTTTCCAAAGCCAAGAACACAGCATCCATGGGACCTGACAACATCCCAGGCTGCGTTCTAGATGAACTACATAATGAACTGGCACCCCACCTAAAGGCCATGTTCAATTATAGCCTCACCTCAGGCTTTGTGCCCATTGAATGGTGCACAGTGACGGTTATCTCACTCCTCAAAGGGGGAGGCATCACAGTCCCCGGGAACTACCGACCCATTAGCCTAACAAGCCTGGTCTGCAAGGCCATGGAATGTATCATCATGGAACTTATAAACAAAGACATTGGTAATCTCCAAACTCTGGACCCCACCCATTTCAGGTTTGTAAAAGGCAGATCTTGTCTCCTAACCCTGATTGACTTCTTTGAAGCAGTCACCAAAGCTGTAGATGACTGTAAGGTGGTTCACACAGCCTATCTAAATCTTGCCAAGGCTTTTGACACCATCTCCCACTCCGGAATTATAGATAAACTTACTAAACTAGGAATAAATCCTTATGTCACAAGATGGGTTGCCAATTGGCTCAATGACAGAACCCACATTATGAAAGTAGCAGACTCCAAATCTGACTTCAGACCAGTGACAAGTGGAGTACCATAGGGTTCAGTCCTGGGTCCTCTCCTGCTTGGTATCTACTTTTCTGAAGTACAGGCTAACACAGAAGGTCTTTGGCTAACAAAGTTCACAGATGACTGCAAACTAGGAGCCATAATTGAAACTCCTAATGATGTGAACATCCTACAAAAGGGCCTCACTGAGACAGATGCCTGGTGTCAAAGCCATGGCCTCAAGCTCAATGCCAAAAAGTGCATTGTTATCCCCTTTGGTAAAAACTCTGTACCCATGAGCTACCATATAGGGGGTAGTCTACTTAACACCGAAAGTGTGATAAGAGACCTTGGGACAGAGGTGGACAGTAGTCTCTCCTATGATAATCACATTGCCACAGTAGTCAGGAAATCCTTCTACATGGCACACCTCATCACAAAAGGCTTCTCATCCAGAAAAAAAGAGATCATTGTTCCCCTCTACTCATCACTCATTAGACCTATTATAGAGTACAATGCCCCTTTTGGTATGTACTTCACAAGACATATACAACAACTGGAAAGGCCACAGAAATACCTCACAAAGAGGATTACCAGCCTCAAACAGATGCCCTGCACAGACCATCTAAAAAAACGACAGTTTTACTCCATCGCATATCGCCTACTCAGAGGCGATCTCTGCTAACATACAAAGCTATGTCAAACCCCGAGTTGTTGGACATGCTCCACCTAAAGAAATCCCAATCCCTCCGAGCTACACACCCTAGGGACCTAAACCTTGTCACCACAATAAACAGAGCATGCTGGAGGGATAGATTCCTGTCCCAGAGACTTCCCATACTCTGGAACAAACTACCTATCTATATCAAACAAAGCTCCTCATTAGCACTCTTCAAGAAAAATCTTGATGATTGGATGGGAAATAGGAAATTCACCCCGGGGATCACCTCTGTGTCTCTGCTCAACAGGGGCACAAGAAAATAATTTTCTTGGGTGTCAAAACCAAGGTACCTTTTTGGCTAGACGTCTATAGGCCCCATGGCCGATAGCCTAATACCTACCTATGAGCCTATGAACTTATTTCAAAGAAATCATCTTGTGGAAATTCATTCCATCAAAACTAGTAGTAGATATGTAAATGCCCTCTTTCCCACTGTACAGCTGTACAGCGATACTGGAGTTGGTATATATAGTTGGGTGTGGATGTTGTGGACACAACAACCCTCATTGGGGTTATTGTTGTGTGTATCCTCCCACTTAGTCTGCTGTAATACTGTACAGTTTATGTTAACAGGTTAAGTAGTTGTCAATCACACTATGTGTGGTTCTATGCCACCCAACACCCTCCTAAGTGGTGGGCTGTGCCACCCACACCAGCACATCTATGTTTACTAACTCCAGGATTGCACTACATTGGGGAAGAGGTCATATACCCTGCCAGTACCATCATCAATGACATTAAACTGGCAGACAGATTATTTACTGATGTGATGTTTTGTCTATTTTGTCTTGGTGGAACTACATAGGCTAAAATGAGTTCACCTCAAAATGAAGTACATCCATGTGTACAGTATTCTTGGTGTAATGCATCAACACCAAAGCCTCTGTGTGTGTGTGTATGTGTGTATGTGTGTGTGTGTGTGTGTGTGTGTGTGTGTGTGTGTGTGTGTGTGTGTGTGTGTGTGTGTGTGTATGTGTGTGTGTGTGTGTGTATTCACAAACATTTGGTGTGTGCCACCCAGTACACTTTCCATTGTCTACTGTAGAAGGGCTGCTGACATAAGCCACCGTGCACTCACCTGTATACCCCCCCTTTAGACCTATCAGCCACGTGGCACATGCAGTAACTGTTATACAGACCTGTTACTTGTGTTCAGCTGTACCCAGGATATGATACAATCAATGTGTCACCATAGTACCATACACCTTGTAGGAAACAACAGCAGTCCAACATCCTGCTGACACATTGACACCTACAACACAAACTGAATAAATTATGGAGACCACAATCAGTCAGTATTAATAACAGCTAAAATGCATCATGGCTGGATAGCTACACATCCTAACGTGTAAGCATTAAATCTTCCAGCTGAAAACATGTTACACGGCATTACATTCCTAACCTTAATACATTCACCCTGTGCATCACAACCGCATTATCATGTCCCTGCATCGATGGTATGGATGACAGCGATGTGGCACAGGTATCATCATATGCACAGGGTATGTTGTGGGTTTGCCAGAGACCTAGGCTGAGCCATTTGGTTGACATCACGTGTGTGTATTAGGGGGTTTCATTATCAATTGGGCTGTGCAGATGTGGTATGTGTAGGTATGGAGGAGCCCTAGCTGTGTTGGTGATGTGTGTGTATGTATGCATACAGCTCTGTCATGTGGCTGCCCTATGCAAGAGTTTGTTGGACAGCTGCATTCATACATGGCAGGGTGTGCAGTTCACCCTGTCTGGCCACGGACATGAGAACTACCAGGTACCAGATATGGCACTTTCCCCTGATAATGACAAATGTCTGCAGGATCTGGGTCCCTGTTGGGACCGGCCAGGACCATGTGCATGTGGCCTACTGTGTTGTGGTGTGGACAGCACCCCCCCTGCAATGCTGATGCTGGTACTACCACTATGGGAGTGGCTGTGACTTGTTGCACATCCACGTAGACCTCCAGCTGTTGGTATTGCTGACATACGTCACGTGGCTGTCGCCCTACTCCCAACATATGCTCTAACATAGACATTGCATGGTCAAGGATTATTACCAACTCACCCAACCATCTATCCAGGACCTCTGAAAAATAATGGTGGGCACCTGCAGCACCACAAATGTCATCAAGTACAGCAGAATAAATAGCCCTTTGGATTCTCAGACTCTGTCTGGTATAATGTTCCATATGTGTCTGTCCCTCCATGACAGCCCAACACACGAAACATCCATCTGGTAACACCTGCTGTGGCACTTCTGCCAGGGGCGTGATGGCCAGCACCCCTCTTACAAGCACCCCTATTTGGTATCTCGCCGGTCATCCGGCTATGGCTGCTGTGTACAGACACACTTGCCATAGTCAACATACTGCCCTGTCCCATGCCACCACCCAGCAACTGTCCCTCATCTATGGCCACTGGTGATCAGGTATGTATAGGCATTGTGACTGTGTGCGGGAATGGGGTGGATAAAATTGGAATGTCAACCGATAGCACAGCTTCAGCCCCTGACAACTCTGCCTGTGTGTCACCATACCTATCATCATTGTCAGAGTCTGTATGGACACTAACATCAGTTAGCCTGCAGGAGGGGCCCTGACCCACCTCTCCACCTGTGAGGGGAAAACAAAAAACGTAATTTAAGACCTGTACTTCATTGCTTACCTCTACACACACTCTCTCTCACACACACACATACACACACACACACACACACACACACACACACACATGCACTCACACACACACACACACACACACACACACACACACACACACACACACACACACACACACACACACACACACACACACACACACACTTACAGGTGAGGTGGCACAAAGATATTACACAGACCTCTCATTACACAACAGTCAACATGCATGACATATGGCACTCAACAGCATGAACTGCAGCTATACTCAATCCTTGTTACCAACATTATACATCTCTGTGATGCATAAGTTGTGTTAGTAAGTGATGCCCCTTCCCCTGGAACACACTGCACCCATGTACACAGTATTGCTGTGCACCTGTTCAGCACATTGGCATGTACTGTGCACCATACCTCACGAGCATACACACCATTGCTGAATGTGTATATGTGTGGCAGCTATGTTTGCTCTGTTGCTTACAGCCCCTAAGTGTTTGTCTGACACATACCTGGGATGATATGAGGACAGATGTCAATAGTAAATGCCTGACCTCTGATTTGCAGATCTCATCAGCAGTGCATATATGAACAATAAAATCCAATTACACTGACAACCTTCAAAGCTTACTGTGGCTATGAGGAGTGTACACACCCTTATTGACATGCCAGCATCTTCCATGATATGCAATGGGGCCACAATACTGCATATGTTAACATTACACACACCTGATATGTGAAATATGACATGTGCAATCAAATGCAGTATCAAGCAACTGTCTTGTTTGTACAGATTTGGGGGGCATTTGTAGGGCGGAGTGACCAAATAATGGCAGGTGAAGATGGGCCATGCTAGTATACCCCTTCCAGGAATAGTGACCACTGTAGTTCACTTAACAGGTGCTGCAACAAACCATCATGTTAAGGGTGTGCACACTTATGCAACCCACATATTGTATGCATCTCCTGTTACGTGAACTACAGCGGTCACTATCCCTGGAAGGGGTATACTAGCATGGCCCATCTTCACTTGCCATTATTTGGTCACTCCGCCTTACAAATGTCCCCCAAATCTGCTGGATTGCAAAGTCAGCTCATGTGCACAGCCCTTGGAGGTCACACAGTGCCTTCACTATTGCTGTGGATTCAGGGTTGTGTCTGGCACATTTCATGACCTTGACTGTGCTCAGATACAGCCATTCGTAACAAGCTTTTGATGTATGCTACAATTCGCTGTTGTGTTTCAGGATGACACCCCCTCCCCATCCTCAGCCTTATTGCAGATGCTTGACAATTATGGGCCACACATGAGTGTCATTTTGCAGTGTTCCAAATTCAGAATGCCATGTATAGTGGTATAGTTCCTGCTAATGAACAGCAAACATAACGGTGCATACTGGCACCAGCAAGGTAAAGATGGGAATGGTGGGCCTAAGGTGGAGTGAGGTGTTGCTTGTGCACCACATGTATCTTTATTAATACTGTCTGTAGGTTTCAGCCTTAGCCTCAGTACACCATTACACATTGCAACACATGCCTTTGGGAGACTTGATGTTATGCACATGCTACCTGTAGAAAGCCCTGGATAATGCATCCTGTGGAACAACTCTTCCATCTAATTACCCTAACCAATAGGCCACACTTATGCAGAGTCTAAACGATTGTCAACACAGGTACTGCACAGGCAGTACTTGTTAGACATCCCTGCAAGTCCCTCAGTGTTGCTGCATGTTTCTGGACAGCCTCCATGACACGTTTGCAACATGTGTTGTCATCTGTCTTGGATGGGCATCTGTTTATTTTCTACATTAATGTTATCCTGTACTTCATAGACACATACATGACTGTCTGCACTGTTTGCCATGGTATATGCAATGGTGAGGTAAGGCTACGTCTCCCATTCCTGAGTGCTACCTTTTGGATATGGGATCCATTCCATGGTTTGTAAGATGTGTGCAAGCCACGGCTGCCTCTGTTGCAGATGAGTGGGCAAATGTCATGGACATACTTCTTGGACAGCAGACCATTACTTGGTGAGACATTGAGGCCCCGTGCTTGATACAAAGGTGCATACTCAAGAAGAGTGAATGCTGTCAGTACCTCAAATGCTGCTTCCACATTATGTTATTTGGAGTGTGTGAGCACATATGCTTCCAGTGTTTGTTAAGGTATGTATTCTCATATTTGTTGTCCTAACATAGGATTCCATATTACACATTCATTGCTCATGTTAGGATCACATTACAGGTTGTAAAAGGTGTGGAATGTGGTATTGTGTTATGCCGTTGTGTAGATCTGTAACAGTTGCCATTGTAATAGTGGTGTATACACTGTTGTAGACACTGTATAAGGGTAATTTTTCAGACATGTCCCTACTGTAGGCCATTTGTCCCACCATTAGTTTCATCTCTGTCTAAACATCTTGCACTGACAGGTTGTTAGGTATACTGCAGGACTCTTACATACCTTTCAGATATACTACCATGGTGAACACTGTGATGCAGTGCAGCTAACAGCAACAGTAAGTGAATATGTACAGCATGCATTATGAGTAGGTGTGTTAAATGTGTGCATGGCAAATACCATGACCATAACATGGCCAGTGTATTGGCAAACCTGAACAAAACAACTCCATACTCACCAGCTAGAGGCTGCTGCCCCAGTTGTGTACCAGAGGGCCCTACATAGTTGTGTTAGAGATGTAATGTCAATAGCCACACCTGTGGCATTGGTACAGGGAGGGAGCAGCATTTCAGTACATCAACAGTACAAACTCACAATACTAGAGATTATGCACATCTGTTCATGACTACACCGCAGCAACATAATATGTTATCTGAAATATGCATGAAGATACATTACAGATGAAGATGAATAAGTAATAGTGGTCTACAAATATGCCCTGGGGCCTTACCTGCATGCTCCTTGTCCATTGGGTGGGTAGCACCAATCTCCACAATGCTACCATCAGGTTCCTGGCTTGGCTGATGTACGAGTGCCCCAAAGCTGGCGACATGTTCCTCAGAATGTGTCAGTGGGGACTGGATGGCATGACCCCCACCTGTGACTAGCTGGTCTCTCCTAACTGCAGCAGGATGAGCTCAATCCACAGGGCAGTCCTCTCCTGCAGATCATGGGCCATATGTCCAAAGAAGGTTCTGTGGTGTTGCACAAGGAAGTATATTATTATATCATTCTCCTGGGGAGTAGAAGCAGGGAGACGCTCCCAAGACACGGTACCTGGAAGACAAAAACAGGAAAAAAAGTTCGGAGGACCTCATACTGCAAGGATATAATAGTTGTTAATTGACATCTCTCTCTCCCCCCCACCATATCTGCAACAATAATCTGAACACACAAATCAATGGGTATGTTTACAATAAACCTACTGTTGGGACATATATCCTCTTGTGCAACAAATATTGGAATGTGTTTCTATTCATGTTCCATGTTGAAACACTATCACTGGTGGTCTGTTGCTATCAATGTAACCTGCATGCCATTGTAATCTCCACTGTGGTTCCATATATGCATGTGTTCTGTTTGCTAATCAATTGTTCCAAATCTGGTGTTTTGGGCTGATGGGAATATTTATGCATGCTGATATAACTAATCCTGGATTATGTTGACTATTACTAACCCACATATTTTCTAAAATCACAACACAATAGCATGTTTTGGAAAGCTGTTTCCAGCAGAACCACCTCTCCCACCTCATCTGGCTATGCCACCAGGCCACAACACATCTGGGACCCACCACGGGACCTCCTCATCTGCTGGTCCTCCACTACCTTCAGGTGGAACCACCTCGAGGGATGGGGATTGCCTCCCCTCGGAGCGGGCACAGACAGGATCCTGTCACCTGAAGTCAGGTCCAGGGTCTGGTGCCTAGGGAGCTCCACAGAGAATTGGGGGATCTGCTACAACAACTTGAAGCCCTCATGGTGCAATTAGAGGGTCAGCCTACCACTCCTGCTCAGCCCCCAGTACAGCCACCTTCAGGGCCGTGAAGTTGCAGTGGTGACTGCCCATAGGTTGGGATGTCAGTCCCACTGTTTCCATTTGGGGGCTCATGGGCTTCCAGTTTCCTAACACCCTCCCCGTCCAAGGTGTTTACCCCCCACGTGTCATATACCACCCCTGTATGCTGTCTTGTCTGTCTTGTCTGTCTTCCGATCCAACCAACCTCCCCAAATATACCTAATATCCTTCCCCAACATCCCACTCTCACCTTAACAATAAAAGGGCAATCTGTTCTCAAAAAGAATTTTACACCATGCATAACTGACCATTTCGCACCCGCTTACAACTGCTTATAGGTGCCTTAATCACTCTGTATCCAGCAGCCCTTTTTCTGGCCAGCAAATAAATAATCAGCCCTAAGTGTCTAACCCAGGCCCCTGTACACCATAACCACAGAAATTTACCACTAACCCATCTGAGATGCAGATATGTGTGATGTTTTCTCAAACATATCATGCAGCACAGTCATTCAACAGTAGGGAAAATGTATTTATATATATATATATATATATATATATATATATATATATATATATATATAGATATATGTGGGTGTGTTTGTGTGGGTGTGTGTATGTTTGTATATATGTAGACATACACACATATATATATATATATATGTGTCTGTATATATGTAGACATACGTCTATATATATATACAAATATATATCTATATATATATATATATATATATATATATATATATTGTTGTGCCTTTCGGCTTATCCCGGTTAGGGGTCGCCAGAGCGAAACTCCGGTACACTAATATTTGGTAGTGGATTTTTATGTGCTGAGTTACCAGCCCTGGCACAACCTTCAATGAAGGCATGCCCATTCACACATGCCTCCACACAGAAGACGCTCTAGCTGAGAATTGAACGAGACAACGTCTTGCTGTGAGGCACTATCGCGGGGCTATATATATATATATATATATATATATATATATATATATATATATATATATATATATATATATATATATATATATATATATATATATATAGAGTGCATTCAGATATCGGATCCACACTCTGAACCTCCAACAACACAGCTGCACTTTTCTGCCTTGCTAAGAAACAGAGTGTCACATGTAGACACAGCCTAGCATTGGGGGGGATATATAGGGACAGATCATAGATATGCCTATTACAGACCTATGATGTCTGTACATGATACATTGACTGTTCTGAAGGTGATGAGGTCTGAAATGCATGTGTCTATCATGACTTCATTACTTCCACCTTCAGCTATTTGCCAGACTAATATACATGTTTGGAGGAACAGAACAATCACTATGATGGTTTAACTCTTGACATTCTGTGCAGATCTGCACAGTTGACAGGTATGGCCCACTGCCCACAAGGCCAGATGCTATGTCTATAGCAGTTGTTCAGCAGGACATCATTACAGCAAGTCTTGCATGGCACTTATAAATCTTTCAACATCATCTATCCCATCATTACAGATCAATTACATGCTGATGTGTTTCACATACCTGTTTTATTATTGTGCTCTCTTCTGTGTACCACTTGGATGTCTTCCTTGTTTGTTTGTTTTTTTTTTGTTAGTTTTTTTATTGTTTTTTTTTTTTTTTAGTATTTTTGTTTTTATTTTTGTTTGTGTTGTATTTCTCTTTTAGTATTTTTGTTTTTGTTTTCCTTTGTTTTGCATTTCTCTCTCTCTCTTTACTACATGGATCGAGCTGGTTTGAATTGCTTGCAGCATGGCTTTTGTAGGTGATGCTCATGATCAGGTGATGGCCTCTCCACCATTGGTGTTCTCCACTTGCTAATTGCACACAGCCAGCTGTGTAGTACTTCCAATAGCTAATGTCATAGCAGCCCACTACTACTATAAATGACTACATTGTGTGGGCATTGTCCCTTTACCTTTCCTATATGGAAGACATCCTTCTGTGTGTGGGCAGCAGTGTTACAGACAGCAGGTAGCAATACCTCTTACAACAAGACTTGCGGACTCAGTCCAACTACATGTTTGTACAAAGTTCCAGACCTAGGGACAGTGTGTGAGTATTGCTGTTATATGCATTGAATACTGCTAGTTTTACATGGTTTGTGTGTACATGTTAGTTTGGCATGGAATGCAGTCTGTCTGCATAGCTCTCAACTCTGGGCATGTCCACATGATGACCAGAGGATTGGCTATTATGTTTTGTATGTTCACCCCACAGGTCTTATCATATAAGTGCCATTCTCTCCGTTGATTGCTATCAGTACATTGCAACATCTGTTTGTGTTTCTGACTTCATATTCCTGAGAGAGGGTATGTTGCAACCAATCCTATAACACCAGCAACTTTCACAGTGTATAACAGCAATATTTCAAATAAGGCCCTGAGTTTCAGCCTCTGTCCTCCACCTATATACCAGGCTTTGTCAAGATGTCATGCAGTAAGAGGTTGTTAGGTAATGGCATATCATTACTTAATGCTGGCATTTCTGTTATCATTTCAGTGATGTTGTGGACTCCCACACCTATTGTGGGGTAGAGTCCATATATATGAGGGCTACAGCTGAACAAAACATGTGTGACCCTGTACATTCCGGAAGTCAGTGTATGGAGAACACTGTTATATGCCCTTGTAAGACATTTTATGGGGGTGGGGTAATAAATGTTTTTAACCTAGGCTGTTACAACATCTGAGGGATATCAGAAGTAAGAAACATTAAGGTATATGGCTGTACATTTTCATACGTTTCACCATGGGAACAGTGGTGGGCTAGAGCTTACTGTCTTACACTCAGTTCTGTTTGTCAATGTGATAGTGACATTTTAAGTTAAGCATTATGTAACAGATACATTTACATTGTGACAAGTAATACTTTTCCCCCTAGTGGTTGAGTACAGCGTATCATTGGAGGCTGCTGAACTACATCTTTAATTAAGTGTTGATTGATTCTTATCTTCAAGGCAAGTGTGTTTTTTACTGTTGTACTACTTGAAGACGTTAGTCTAGACAGCAAAGTATGTTATGTTTTGCAGATTACTGTATCATATGTTTTGTTTGAGAGTTGCATTAATCAGTTATTATGTATTTCAAACACCTAACTGCTATAATAAATGACATAAATAACTGAAATAGTACACAAATAAACATTTCTATGTATGCAAACGTCTGTGTGGTGTCATGTCCTTTGCATTGTGTGTGGGTATATGTTTCATGCAATAATTCTCATTTGTAAGAAAGAATCAAACACTGGCTATTTGAAAAGGTGGCAACTGTAGGAATAATGTATGTTTGGTTTGCTGTGCACCCTCTATATATACTCTTTTTATAAATATCTTTAAGTAGTTATATATTTATAGGTGTATGTATGTATATATATATATATATATATATATATATATATATATATATATATATATATATATATATATTATATGTGTGTAGATATATATTTATTTATTATGTATTTTATATTTGTTGACTGGGTTTATCCAACTGGGCTACAAATGCCCATTTTCAGCAGAGGCTAGAGGAGAAAAGCTCCAACAGAAAATAGAAATTTTACAAAGTTCCAACAGAAATAGAAATTGTACATATTGAAGACATATAGAAATACATTCATCAGTGCCACAAATTACTGCTTTACAGTGTCACACATTACATTAATCAGTACCACACATTATTGCATTAAAGTGTCATACATTAAATGGTGGCAAGTGAAATACATATAAATACATTCATTAGAGGGATACATTCATAATTACATATTATATCCATAATAATGCAATAATTACATAGCTGAAATATTTTACAAGTTTTATTTGTACAGTGATGTACCAAGAGGAGAAGATAAAGTAGTAAGTTTGTTTATTGAAGGGAAGGAAGAGAGAAGAGAAGTGGAAGGTTATAGGGGAGTGTTTACGGGGGATAATTACATTGGCAAGTCCCATTTTTCATGAAGGTATTTCTTGTAGCAGTTTTGAATTGATTGGGATGTTCAAGGGATCTTATATCTAGTGATAGGCTATTCCAGACATTGGTAGGGTTAAAGTTATAGACTAGGTGACCCCTTTTGGTCCTTGGTTTGTAGATTTTTAGTAGACCTTGTTCAGAACTGCAGAGTAATCTAGTAGGTAGGTAATGAAAGAATAAAGATGAGATTGTTGGACAGAAAGATGGTTTGTACAGAATGAAATGAATAATCTGAAACTGATTATACTGAAGCAGGTTAGGTACTTCTAGCCAATTTAGTTATTTTAGTGAGAGACAGTGATGGGACTTGTAAGAATTTTGGGCAGCAAATCTGGCAATCATGTTATAAGTTGTTTCTAACTTGTTTAGTAGTCCAGTGTTGAGGCTGGTGAGAATTGGGAGCTATGAAGTAAAGTGGGTAAGAGGTAGGCATTTGAAAGGGTTAGTTTTGCTGTTTTAGTAAGATATTTTTTTAGAGGATACCTAGCTTGAGATGTGTTATATATATGAATATATATATGTATATGTATATATGTGTGTGTGTGTATAAGTATCATTGGAATGTTTACTGCTTCCACATTGTACATTTCCTATGGTAGACTGACAGGTCTGCATTATATGTTACAGAAATCATCTTGACATGTTACAGTTGAGATGGCTTACTTTTAACTTGTGGCTATGTTGTACAGGGTCCTGGGTTCAAGACTTGCAAGTGTTGATTATTGTGTTGCAAGGCAGTTCAGTTCAGCTGTGGAGGAAGGGATAATGGCAATAATTACAAGAAATCCTTATTTTGGGCCCCATTCACCTCCATTAACAGTGCCTTTGGTCAGATGTTTTGCAGTGAGAGATTCAGAGTGTGGATTCAATGTGTGAATGCAATGCACACACACACACACACACACACACACACACACACACACATATATATATATATATATATATATATATATATATATATATATATATATATATATATATATCTACATATAAATATATATAGACACACACACACACACACATATATATATATATATATATATATATATATATATATATATATATATATATATATATATATATATATATATATATATATATATATGTATATACATACATACATACATCTACATATATAAATACATTTTCCCTACTGCTGAATGACTGTGCTGCATGATAAATTTGAGAAAACATCACATTTACGTACAGCTCAAATGGCTTAGAGGTATAGCACTGTGGCTATGGTGTGTAAGGTCCTGGGTTTGAGATATCCAAGGGCTGATTATTTTGTTGCTGGGCAGTACAAGGGCTAATGGATGCAGAGTAATTAAAGCAATTTTAAGCAGTTGTAAGCAGGTTTGCATGGGTTTGCACAACAGTAAGCAATGCTAACTTCCGGTTAGATAAGCTTACAGACAATTAGCTTGACACTGCTTAATCTGTGTAGCCATTGCATACTGCCATGCAAACAGGCTTATACCCACTTACTACTGCTTAAAAGTGCTTACTCCAGCTTACCCCTTTGCTAATTTCTTTCAAAGAAGAGAAAAAAGGGGTGATATGAAAGTGGTGAAAAAGGGGGCATGCAGAGGGAAAAACAATAGGGAAAGTAGCTAGGGATGTGAAGTGTGGGTGTAGGGAAGGCCCATAGCTGTCCATTTCTTCTACAGCAACAGCTGTGCATATGTACTGACTTTGGAGGTAGATTTGGACACTCAAACCCCTGAGAGAGGGGTGAGGACAACAAAATGTGTTGTAAAGCCAATTAGACCAGATTACATGTGTCCAGAGGACCCATGTGCAAAATGGACAGCTATGTATGGGGCGGAATTTTTTGGGGGGGGGACAGATTCCCCTTTTTTTAATGTAAGAGTGGGATGTTGGTGAAGTATAGTAGGTATATTTGGGGAGGTAGTTTGGGTAGAAAGACAGACAAAACAGCATACAGGGGTGGTATATGACACATGTGGGGGGTAAACACCTTGGATGGGGAAGAGTGTTTGGAAATCAGAAGCCCATGAGTCCCCAAATGGAAACAGTGGGATTGAGGTCCCCACCCATGGGCAGTCACCACTGCACCTTCATGGTCCTGAATGTGGCTGTGCTGGGAGCTGAGCAAGAGGGGCAGACTGACCCTCTAAATGTGCCACTTGGCCCTCAAGCTGGTGTAGCAGATCTCCAAACTCCCTTCGGAGCTTGCTGCGCACCCATCCCTGGACCTGACTTTGGGTGACAGGATCCTGTCCATACCCGCTCCCGGGGGGGACAAGCCCCATCCCCTGAGGTGGTTCCACCTGAAGGTGGTGCAGGACCAGCAGATGAGGAGGTCCCAGGATGGGTCCCAGGCATGCTGGAGTCTGGTGCCATGGCCAGATGAGGTGGGAGAGGTGCTGGGACCGGCCTTCCCATACATGTTATGGTGTTGAAGTTTTAAAACATATGTGGGTTAGTAATAGTCAACACAATCCAGGATTAGTTATAACAGCATGCATAGATATTCCCATTAACCCAAAACACCAGATTTGGAACTGTTGCATAGCAAACAGAACACATGCATATATGGAACTATAGTGGCCATTACAATGGCATGTAGGTTACATTGATAGCAACAGGCCACCGATGACAGTATGTTAACATGGAACATTAGTAGAAACACATTTCACTATTTATTGAACAATAGGACATATGTCCCAACAGTAGGTTTGGTGTAAACATACCCATTGATTTGTGTATTTAGATTATTGTTGCAGATGTTGTGGGGGGGGGAGAGATGTCAATTAACTTATATATCCTTATAGTACTCATGACTTTAATGAACACTGCTCTAATCATTAAGGTACAGGTATTATTACAATATCCTATGGCCTTGATTTGGGCAGTGGTATGTTTGTACACAGTGTATACTTTATCTGTCTTATTGTTAAATTCTACATCTCTTACCTGGTAGACCTGTGGAGGGAATGTTTGTTAACATTACCTGACTGTTTCTACACATATTCCCATGTTCCAATTTAATATTATGCACATACCTCTCAATCTCTTAATTCACACACTCTGGACAAAGCTTGACAACATGGGGGTACAAATAGGTACATGTTTTGAATATTACTGTCATAAACTTGGAGAGTTGCTAGAGTGACAGGATTTGTTTTAATGTACATTTTCTGAAGGTTTTGAGGTCTGAAAATCAAATGTATGTCATTATTTTGTAACTAAAACTCTGAGATCATCCCACTGATTTCCAGGGGGATAGAGGAATTGGCAGAAAATATAAGCCAGTTGTCTGGACATTCTGAAAAATCTGTACACTTGAGAGGTATGATTATGCATACAGCTTATTACCACTCCCAGGATACGAACGATAGCTGTGTCTGCTAAAAATACAATTTAATTCATAGCAGAGTATGCTATTGGGATATTTTTGTTTATTCTTTAAGTGTTTTCTGTCTAAGTCTCTTTTGGTTGTACAATCTGACCATGTAATTACAACAGTCTTATACAGACATTCTTACACATATTTTTATGCAGCACAGTGTGAGAAACAGTGGTTGACACAACAGTACTATTCTGATATCAGATGTTACTGAATGCTACGTCAGGCCATACTATACCAAAGTAAACACTACCAGTCCAAGATTTAAATCTTTATTGGCAGGCACAGTTTTCATCTAACAGACCTGTGGAGGGAGTGTTTTCTTAACACTTCCTGACTGTTTCTACACATATTCCCAGATTCCAGGTTAATATTATGCACATACCTCTCAGTCTCTTAATGCACACACTCTGGACAAAGCTTGACAACATGGGGGTACAAATAGGGACATGTTTTGAATATTGCTGTCATAAACTTGGAGAGTTGCTAGAGTGACCGGATTTGTTTTAATACACATTTTCTGAAGGTTTTGAGGTCTGAAAATCAAATGTATGTCATTATTTTGTGACTAAAATTCTGAGATCATCCCATTGAATTGCCAGGGTGACAGAGGAACAGGCAGAAAATATGAGCCAATTATCTGGACATTCTGAAAAATCTGTACAGTTAAGAGGTATGATTATGCATATGGCTACTACCACTCCCAGGATTCGAACCATGGCTGTGTATGCTAAAATGCAACAATTTAAGTCACAGTAGATTGTTCTATTTGGATATTGCTGTCTAGCTCTTCAGTGTTTTCTGTATAAGTCTCTCTTGGTTGCACAATCTGCTCTTGTCCATCTTATACTCGCATTCCTAGACATTTTTTTTATGCAGCACAGTGTGGGTAACAGTGGTTAACATAACATTACTATTCAGAGAATGCAACAATAAATGCCATACAATACAGAATAAACTCAACCAGTCCAAGATTTAGAGCTTTATTGCCAGGCAGTTACAGTTTTATTTAAATATGACCTGTATGGGACTATTACTGTCATATTGTCTGGTTTATTCAGTACAACCCATACAACAGCTTTTATACTGCCAAGTGAATTTCTACTACTTTATATTTATTTGGTATGACTATTACAAGCAGGATTGTTACTCACCAGCCTCGCTACACAGCCTTTACAGCCTATTAGCATGGGCTTCCTGATTCACAGCCCGCTCAGCTGCAACTGTAAGGGAAATAGAGAAATATTTAGGCATACCTATCCATCATATAAACAGGCTGGACATTAGTAAACAGTTATTAGTATGAGTACCTACACACTGTTGGGACATCACCCCTCTGCCTTCCTTCTTTGACCCACTCATTCAAGACCTGCCTCTTTCTCCGCTTCAAGTCGGCATACTGGTCCCGGACCTGCTGACCAGTCCAAGGGATACCAGTGGCACTGGTGAGATCACGGGCGAGATGGTCCCAGGCTTCTGATTTATATTAGGAGCCTTGGTACTGGCCCTGCAGCAGTCTCTCATCATGGTTTTGTACCAGGAGTCCTACCACAACCTTGGACTAGTGTATGCTCCAGCGCTGTGCACGGAAGTGCATGCCCTCACCGCATCCTGCCATACTGCCTACAGTGGGAAGCTGCAACCAGTTATGAGCTGTATTCCCACCTGTGGGGGGTTAAATACGGCCGATTTCCCACCCTTTGCCATGATTGGATGGTTTTGAATATGCTGAGCTAAGCTAAGCTACGGGCAAACCTGCTTAGCTAAGGTTGGCAATACTTAAAGGGACAGGTTCAGCACTGCTTACCAATGGGCAAATCCACTTAACTGGGCTACTCATTGCTTAGCAGTCATATTTACACAATGCTTACACCTGGTAAGCAGAGCTGTGCAATGCTTAGCATTGCTTATTTTTCATTTTATAGACTATCTGCTGTATAGCATTGATTCATCATTCATTGCATATTATAAATTTGTTTACTGTCCCTGATGCCCCCAATGTGCTTTCATTACATTTATTCATGTGTGACTATACTGTATGGGGCACTTGTGTTTATATGGGGGTTTTACAACTTTATTACACTGACACCTAACATCTGGGACCTAATGCAGTACTCTGGTTAACAAATATATATTATTTAGTAGCTAATAATAAGAAAAAAATGTTTATGTACTGGTTTCACATGTATAATGCAAATTGGTTATAGCGGGGATTGAACCGGGAAGGGCTATTTGCAAAGCATACATTCTAACAACTACATTATTGCAATACCGTTTATATTGGATATCTCTTGTTATTTAACCTCTTATGCTGTTTAAACTGGACTAAGTGTAGCTAAGCAACAGGCACACCCAAGCAGCTACACTTAAACTTTATCGCATTTATAAAAAAAATAATTTTTGTTGTGTTACTTTACCTATACCCATCAAAATATCCCTGCTAATGCTGAACCTGTTATTTTATCAACTTTCTCCTTTGTGGAACATTTGTCCTTTTTGGCTTTGTCCACATTCCTTACTCTGATGGTTTGTGAGGTGTGCTCTATGTGTTTATGCTATCTGTGTTATCCTAACAACTTTTGGCTTGGTAGGGGCGATTGTCCTTTATGCCTTTGACCAGATTTGCAAACCTGATGGGTTGGGGGTGTTACAAGCATTCTCACTTGTTTTTAATTGCCAAAAGGCAATTCTGGAGTGCAGGGGCCATGTGTATTGTGAGATCTCTGGTCTCAGACACCCCCCTGTGCTCGTACACAGAACAGTGTTCATTTTAGAGCATGGCAGTGTGCCTTCATAAATATGAATGGCACGCTGCCATGCTGAAAAGTAATGGTCCCTGCCGTGCAGGAATAACTTATTCCTGCACAGCTGCTTGCTGAATTCCAGGGAATGTCATCCAAAAATCTCCCATGAAGGACCCAACAGTCCCTAAATTCAGAGGAAAACAAATATAACTTTTCCATTGGGCCAACTCAATGTTGGCAAATATGGGGGCACATGCTGCCCCCATCACTACACCCTTGACCTGCTTGAAAACCTGATTTTCAAAGGTCAAAAAATTGTTTTCCAGCACCAATTCCATTAATGCTCTCATAATATTGGCTTTATGTATGGAAAAACCTCTGTCCTGATATGAATAATCAAAAAATAAACCCATCCCATCTTGATGGGGGATGACTGAAAATAAATCACATACATTTTTGGTAACCACGATTAAATCATCAGAGTATAGCTCCTGCCTAAGTTTAGATAAAAAATCCCATGAGTCCTTGACTATATGTTCTTGCTCCACAAAAGAGTTTTTAAGATGGCAATCTAAATATTTAGCTATAGGAAACGTAACAGAACCTGAGGTATTGACAATCGGGTAAAGGAGTTTGTAAGTTCTTGTGAATTTTTGGAATCCCAAAAATAGATGAGATTCTTGGCTGTGTGATAGTCAAAAACTGATGT
Organism: Protopterus annectens; assembly: GCF_019279795.1. Lineage (NCBI taxonomy): Eukaryota > Metazoa > Chordata > Ceratodontiformes > Protopteridae > Protopterus > Protopterus annectens. Next base: position 356,062,106 of record NC_056745.1, read on the forward strand.
TCTTGGGGTGTCAGTTCACTATTGATAAGCATTTGATCTAACACTAATATAATATTCCTACTGTATATGCTGTGTTCAGTTAATTTCTAGACACCTCCTCATCAGTTTATGTCAATAATATAGAACACCTCCTATCAATGTAATCTAACCCATCCATCACAACCAAACCTCCTCCTTTAACCAGTTTCATCACCCTGATAGATTTATTGCCCACTATTTATAATTCTTAGTTGTTTTTGTCATTTTTCTGGTGGGTTGAGATGGAAAGAGACCTGAGTGGTGACTCGCAAATCATTAGCAGCTGCAATTGCATGTTTCAAGAAGTAACAGCTTCAATTGGGAATTTAACTATGCTGGTGAATCAATTGAGCCAGCAGGTAATGTCAGTGACTACCGGAGGCAGTGGTAGCAGGATTTCCAATCCATCAATGGATATTGGGTCTAGACTGAGTTCACAGATCTCTGTTGTTTCTTTTATTACACCAGCTCAAAGAGAGAGAATTGAAACACATTCAACAGACTGTTGCAAGTTTTTTAACTAGGACTGCCATGGTGAGAGACTTGTATTTGTCCGATGGCTGAAAGACGAGCATGGGTGGAGTGTAGCATGTAACCAATATGGTGGCGATCAGGAGAGGTCTGGAATGCTGAATCAACAACTTAAAATGTTTCAGGACTTGTTTTTTTAAATATAAAAAACTGGAGTTGGAAAATAATTATCTTAAAGAGTGTCAGAAGGGAAGAAATCCTGAAAGGTCTTCAAGTATGTAAGTTTCCGAACGTACTAAGTAAAGATTCAGGACTGCACCGTGAGTTGTTGCTCATTTTAACAAACATGGGTGTGAACCATTGACTGTTTTAATTAAACATAATGATTTGAAGATGGTGGAATTAAAAGAGCAAATTAGTAAACTTAATGAAAGCATTAAAAGTGATTTGTTGTTTCCAACTAAGATTAATGAATTTAATAACATTTTTATTAGTGTTTAAAAAGATCTTTCCCTGTTAAGAGATAAAAAAGCTTAGAAGTTAGCAAGGGATCAAAGGGAATATGTTAACGGAATTACTTATCCCATTCCAAAGGGGCCATTTGATCACAGAAATGAATTTATTAATGATGCAAACACTGTTGAAAGACAGGAAAGGAATTTTAATGAAAATAATCAAATGGGGCACTCTTTAGAGTATCCTGTGGTGAGGAGGTCTCAAAGGTTAATGCAACAAAGGGAGAGGGAGAATGTACCAAACAATCAGAGGGGACAGGAAAATGTTTTTTTTCATTGAGGGAGAGGGGAGACCTTTATAGAGCAGGATATTTAAGATGTGGTTGGACCAGTTTTGATTATTAATGAACAATCTGATTTTACCACCTACAATTACAGTAGTGTGAGTGTAACAAGGGAGTGGGCCAATCTCCTAGAAAGAGGACTTAATTTTGTACCTGCTAGAAGATGAAGTGTTGTTCAAACTATAATTCAATTGAAATTGTTTACTAGAAAATTGCATTTGAGCTTTATGTTCAAAGGCAAAGAGACACTGAGGTGTTCTGGTTTAAGGAAATCTAGTACATTTATTCCGGTAGAGGATCCTGTGGTTAATATGTATGAAAAATTGTGTGTTTGGCAGATTCAAAAGGATTTGAGTAACAAAGAAAGAATAATGAAAGATAATTTAACCACAGAGGAAAAGCGGCTACTGGAAGAAATAGTGGGCAATAAATCTATCAGGGTGATGAAATCAGATAAAGGAGGGGGTTTGGTTGTGATGGATGGGGTAGATTACATTGTTAGGATATGTTCTATACTATTCACAGAAACTTATGAGGAGGTATCTAGAAATCAATTGAACATAGCATATAGGAATATTATATTAGTGTCAGATCAAATGCTTATTAATAGTGAATTGACACCCAGAGAATATAATTTTTTGACTATCACACAGCTGAGAATCCTGATTATTTTTGGGATTCCAAAAAGTCACAAGAACTTACAAAATCCCCCCTTCACCCTATTGTCGATGCCTCAGGTTCGATTACATTTCCTGAATGAAAATGTTTCCCTTTGTAACCTGTTAAAACTGAAGGCCAATTTTTTATGTGAAATTTTTATATGAATTTTGTTTAGCAGTTTGTATACATAAGATAAGTTTTTAAAAAATGTATATAGTAAATTTATGATTGTATTATTTGGATACATGTGTAATAAGATGTTGTGTATTTGTATACAGTAGAAATGATCTCTAAAAAGAATGAGTGAAGTTTGTAATAAGGGTGGGAACCAGTTTGTAATGGTAGAAGCTGTTAAACGATTGGTTAATTGGACTGGTTACTTGATTGGTAACATGTATATATGGTGGTATGTTTATTTTAAAAGCATTCTGATGAAGTTTATTTCACCAGGACAAAAGCGCTCAAAGTTTGAATAAAGTTTTCTGTTTGTTGTGTTTCACTGTGGACTCCTTTATCTGTTCCTATATATCAATCAATGTACTTGCATATTTTTTTTAAAGTCCCTTCTCTATGACACATCCTTACTAGGTGTACTGTCAGAGAGGGGAGACTGTGAAAGCTGATTGTTCATGCTGTCAGGTTAATCCAAGACACCTGCTAGCCATAAACAGGTAACACTTCTTTGTGCTCATTGTTTCATTGCCAACATACTTCTCAACTATACAGATTTTCACAGAATGTCCAGATTTTTGCCTCATATTTTTGGTCTGTTCCTCCTACAATTTGTGGTTTTCTGGCAAATCATTGAAGATTGAAGTTACTAAATAATACTAAATAATGACAGACATTTGAGTTTCAGACTTTAAATTCTTCAGAAAATACATAATAATGCAAAACCTGTTATTCTAGCAACTTCCCAAGTTTATAAGAACAATATTTAAATGCTGTCCCTATTTTTGGGCCTTTGTACCCCCATTCTTTCTGGCTTTGTCCAGATTTCATGCGCTGAGAGGTTGAGAGGTACGATTGCCGAGGCTGTTTGCATTTAATCCTGTAAGCCCCTACACCGTGTTTACATTCCCTACACTTTGTGCAGAGTTTGGTACTCAGGAATGCTAATACTTCCATATGTTCATTGCATACTCATGTTAGCCTGAGCCAGGGCATACTTTACACACCTCCATGTGTTCATATGACTGACTCTGCACTATATGAAGGTAATGGGATAGACACTACCCCTGTATCATACTCAGGAGACAGATTTGTAAATACAGCACTAATTACTGGTAGAACAGCAGGACTTTGAATGATTTAACAAATTTCTACAGTGCTGTATTGCCAAGGTATGTTGCTATTTCTTAAATAATGTTTTCATTTTGACATTACAAGGCTGACACACAGTGACTGCTGAAGAGTATTTGTATAATTTTAAAGGCATTTACATTTATTCCTTACGTGTGACATGGCCATTTCTGCATTTCAACAATTATGCTACTAAATGCTACACGATAGGAGCATTATTTAATTTTTTGTCGTGTCTGCACACCTTTTGCAGATAATGGTTATTGTAAGTATGTAGGGAGTCTGCTGTTATTATATCTATTGGCAGGAAAAGTGTTCTATATGAGTATTTCTACTGGACTGGATACCACAACATTGAATAAGAATGTTATAACACTTTGTTACTTTTCTAATGCTGCATTGATAATTGCTAAATTGTTAGTGCAGAAATATATTGCAAAGCTTAAACCTGTGTTATCTCCATTACAAAGGTTTTATACAATCTGCGTTGATAATTGAGTTCAAAATATACTTTTTTATGTATTTTGTGGGGGTTTAGTGTGGGGGCTAAGTTGTGTGTAGTCATAGATCATATACATATGTCAATATGAGAGTAATCAGTGATGTAACATTTTTATTTTATTTGCAATTTCCTCACTTTGTTATCAATAGTGCAGGTGTGAGTTGTGTTGCCCCTGTCTGATGTTATCAGCACACATCCATTACATGGTTAAGTAAAGGTTGTGGAGTTTGGCCAGCATCATTTTTCATATTTGTATGTGCATGGTATCTTAGGCTTTGAACTAGGTAGTGAGCTTGTATGTGCTAATCTTTGCATGTTAGCCTGAGCCAGGGCATACTGTACACACCTCCATATGTCAGCAGCATCTGCAAATGGTGATTTTCCCTAAGGCTCTTCATCTGTATCTTCTGCTGTTGCTGCTGGCCCTGCCTGTAGTCCTTGAAACTGTGGTCCTACCCCTTGCTGTCCTTGATGGAGCTGTTTTCTGAGAATGATATTATGCAACATGGTACACACTGTAAGTATTTCAGCAGGTGTCTGGGTTATATTGCAGTATACATTCTGATGTGTCTATACACCAGAACCTTGATTTAAGCAAACCAAACTCACATTCCATAATGGAGTCTGCATGTCCTCCCTGTGGTCACGTGGGTTTTCTTCAGGTGCTCCGGTTTCCTCCCACATCCCAAAGACATGCAGTAGGGGGATTGAACACTCTAAATTGGCCCTAGGTATGAGTGTGTGCATGTGTGTGCCTTCTGTGGAAGGTTGGGCACCGGGCTGGCACCTCGGCACCGTAAAACTCCACTGCCAATCATGAGTGGATGGGTGATCCACTGTTGCGACCCCTAACCAGGAAAAAGCTGAAAGAAGAAGAAGAACTCACATTCCATAATATTCCTTGGTTGAGCATGTGCTTCATTGTATCCTTGCTTGGTGGGATTGTGTGGGTTTCTCATGGGTATCATGAGCCTTCTTCATAACCTGCATCCCTCACTAGATGCCTCTAAGGGATGTTACCCCTAGCAAACCTGGTGTACAGCTCACAAGTGTGCCATATGTGTGAGTCATGAAAACTGCCTGGATTACCTGCTCATATGTAGATTATCCCTTGGGCATTACAGACAGCCTGGCATTTTATGGAGTGAAAAGTTTTTCTGATGCTATACCTCATTCCTTGTTTCCTCAGGTAGAACTTTTATTTCTATGTGTGTACAATTATGGCCTCAACAGTTCAGGGACGTGTGCTATTGCACAGAATTCCAACATGGTTCTTGTGCTCTCTAATGGTGTTCTTGGAAAACAGATATGCTCCCTTGCATGTAGTAGCACTGCATTTAAAAACATATTAAATATTCTAGAGGCAGTTACACCCCTAATATATTCCCTGTGAGTCTCCGGAAAGTACCAGCAGCTAGTATACATAATTCTAAATATACCTTTGTTTCCACTGAGATGGGTTCTCCACTATTTCTCTGTGGCCTAAGGTAGGTGCGGTAGAAGCTGCATATTTCTTCTGGTGTTACCTTGTCCACCTTGTATCTGTCAACAATTTCTGATTCATATAGTCTATAAGTCAAATGGGGTTTAAACACCTTATTCTTGCCAGAGGTCTGGCAGCAGCAACAGCAGCACCATGATTTAAAGCCTGTTGCACATACAGTATAACTGCAGCAGCAACCCCTAACATGCTTTTAAGTGTAATTGTGCCTGTATTCCAAAATGTTTTGGTGTGCATGGCAAAAGCCTGCACCAAGTGTGCACAAATGCTTTATAGCTTCCTGAATAGTTCTACCATATTTGATTGGTTAATTAGCATGTACTTCAGCTATTCGTGCTATAAGTAGCACATTCTGCCATTTTCCATTGTTACACAGATCTACACATTGTGTAGAGCCTCTTAATCAATATCGAATCACACACTATTGTTTCGGCATCTCTGGGTCAATAACAGCACTTCATCTAGCTGCTAATGAATCCCAGCCCCTGTCTTAAGAAAAGTACAAAAGTAAAGAAGTGGATGTCTGTTCACTGAGAATGCTGCATGTAGAACTCTGCTTAGTAGGAATGCTGCATAGAGAACTATGTTCACTAGGAATATTGCATATGAAACTGTTCACTAGGGCTGACTTACGTAGAACTCTGTTCACTAGAAGTGCTGCATGGATAATTATGTTAACTACAAGTGTTGCATGTAAAACTCTATTAGGGAAGCTGCATGTAGTAATCTGTCTCCCTAGAATGTTACATGTAGAACTCTGTTTATTGAAATGGTGCAGGATGCATACCAGATTAATAACTGATCATGGAAAATACAATGACAAAGATCAATAACACAAACTGTTGGCTTGCATTTGAGCTTAGCTACGCATGCACTGTCTTCCCTCCTGATTTCTATTTCATTCAGTATGCATTATCAAAAGAGTTATTACCCCATACAATACTGATCATTCTATAGAAAAGTTATTATCCCTTTTGGCTATTTGTCACTTTTTTATTCAGTAAGACTTCAACAAACGTCAACTCTGCAGTTCTGTGCTTGTAAAGTGAACATGTCTATTGCAACCAGTTTTAAAGTCCCTGTATCCTATATACCATTCCAAGATCTAATACAAGCATTTAAAATGAACTACTGTTGATAGCTGCTTATTACAAAAGCTAGTAATTAAAGCAAATATAATTCTACACCAAACCAAGTGTTCTTAATCCTGGCTAAACACTTCATAATATATTACCAGCCAAGAAGCCCTATAAATAGAATTCAGCTTCATTTAAAACTTGCATGCAGTATTGAATTCTACAGTACCATGGTTTTTATTAGTCACTAAATGGGTGACGATGACATACAATTTAGATTATTTGGTACAAAAATAATCACCGGTTTGTTATATTTCTTCCTATTTATTGCATTCTGAATACTTCATTGCTCCATTTTCTTGAAGGTATTCATTTAGTTTGCAATTGAAGGTCAGAGAGGCACTGAGACAACTTTTATAAATGACACTGAAGGACTCTTCTTAAATGTCAGCATTTCAATAGGCACCAATGCACATCAATTAGCCTGTAAGTGGAGGAAAATTGCTTTTGTAGAAGTAGACATTCAGTTCACTGAAGCATGCAAAACAATGTCTATACCACAAACTGATGTCATGATTTTTAAAGAGTAGATAAGTACTGGGACCTTGTTTTTTTCTGTCACAAATAACAGAGACAGAAATCATTCTGTGCAGCCATTTTTTTTTTACTTCTTGGCTGATGTATTTGATAAACTGATTACCTGATATGTGCAAATAAGAAAACATATTATTTGAAGCTCATTTCACAATATGACCAGCTTTTATAAAATTATGATGAAATATAAAAATGATACTTTAATGAACAGAAATAAATATGAGAAATAAAAGATAAACGTCATGTCATTTTATGAAAAAAAGAGCAGAAGCTAACAAACCATTTGTAAGGCTTGCAGATTAGTCCAAAAGCAGAATATAATCTTTGAAGCAGCAGAATATATATATAAACCTGAGGTTAAAGGCAGATCTTTCAGAAAGGGAGAGAGAGTCTGGTAAGTTTTCCTGTGTGCAAACCAGAGAGAAGGCTGTTCATTATTTATTTATTTATTTATAAGCCAAACATGAGAGGCACAAGTGCCTCTTTTTAGGAATGATCCCAAAGCTCTGTATGGCTAACTGATTTGCTCAGAGTCACAGAACTTTCAAATAAAGACTTGGGGGATTGAACTCAGGGCTACAGGCTGAAACTCATTAGTATATCATAGCCTTAACCCTTTTAGATGTGTAACCAAGGAAATTAGTCAGCCAGATGCGTAAGGAAAAATTATATACAGTAGCTACACTGACAGGGCATACTTTCCTTAGGCCAGTGAGACTCAGAAATATGTCATTTGATAATATGACAACAGCAGCTTTGTGTCAAATAAATGAAGTAGAAACTACTTAATTCCACCACACATTATAGATCTAAATTGCAAACCATACCACAAAACCCGGTCTCCACATAAAAAGATCAGGCTTAGAACAATATGTTTCATCTGCTGTTTTGCAGTCAATACACATATTCATCCCCAACAGAGACATACATAAACTGAGTCTATATCACTTCGTCAAACCCACTAATCGTCTTAACACCTCTTCATCGAACCTTATTTGTCGAAGTCTTCATTTGTCGAACAATCATTTCAGCAAACTTTTTCTCATGATAAGTAACCAGTGCGCCAACCTACCAAGTGCAACAAAAACAGCATATTTAAAACTCACCCCCCCTTAACTAAATATACCAACTCCAAGATCGCACTACAGTGGGGAAAAGGGCAAATTCCCAATAATGGCCCACTGGTTACTTACCATGGGAAAAAGTTCACTGAAACGATTGCTCTTCAAATAAAGGTTTCAACAAACAGGGTTCAACGAAGATTTGTTCAATGATTAGTGAGTTTAATGAAGTGAAGTAGACCCACATAGACCATGTATGCAATAGCAACAGCATTTTAAAACTCTAATTTAATTATTTTGTGCAATGAGAGGAAATGGACTTTAGAAATTGGTATATTTGTCAAGTTTTATGGTAATAGTTGTTAAATGATTTTTTTTTTTAGAATGCTTGCTTGGCTATTTGTGTCAGTCATTTCAGGTGCCTTACTTTAGTTACTACAGCCTATGAAGCCAGGGATAATATCAACCTAAAAAAAATAATTGTGAAGCCAATGGATAATGCCAAGTTTCAAAAGAAATATATATATATAAATATATACATGTTCTCTCTTGTTCAGCCTCAATCAGAGTGTTGTTCTTATGACTAGGTGAATGTCTGACTTTTCTTTCTGAATAAAAAAGAACAAGGAATGTCTTTTAAGTTGTGTTGGATCTCTTGCTGTCTCATCTTTCTAATGTAAGAAACAAAGATGAAAGACCAGGAATGTTCATTCTGCAGGGATGTAATTGCTCAATTGCTTAAATGTACTTAACGAGTTCATATCATTAAGACATCATAGGTTCATAGGTTCATAGGTTCATACTAGGCTATCTGCCCTAGGGCATTTATAAGCCTTGCCAGAGTTTTGTGGCTTTCACCACCCCTTAGGTTGAAGAATACTATACCCATTAGTTTGCCATGCCTCTGTCCAGCAGTGATACAGAGATGATCCCCAGGGTAAACCTACGATCTCCCATCCACTGGTCAAGATTCTTCTTGAACAGAGCCAGCGAGGTGCTCTGTCTCACATGGACCGGGATTCTGTTCCACAGCATAGGGAGTCTCTGGGTGCTGAATCTGCCCCTCCAGCACGTCCTATTTATATCTGTGTTGAGGTCTAAGTCTCTTGCTCTTGTGGCTCTGGTGGATTTGGATTTTTTGAGGTGGAGCATGTCCATTAATTCCGGGTTGGACATGGCCTTGTATGTCAGGCACAGGTCACCTCTGAGCAGACGGTATGCGACTGAATAGAGCTGGAGTTTCTTCAGTCGGGCAGCATATGGCATATTTTTGAGCCCCTTTATCCTTTTGGTGAGGAACTTTTGGGGTCTTTCCAATTGCTGCAGGTGTTGGGTAAGATACATTCCGAATGGGGCATTGTACTCAATCATTGGTCTGATAAGTGAAGAGTACAGGGGAACAATGACCTCCCTTGATCTGGATGTGAATCCCTTCATAATCAGGTGGGCAATGTAGAAGGTCCTCCTAACCACTTTGGCAATGTGAGTGTCAAAAGAAAGGTTACTGTCAACTTGGGTCCCCAGGTCCCTGATAACCTCTTCTGTGCTTAATGGATTGCCACCTATGTGGTAACTTGGCGTTACCTTGTTTTTACCAAAGGGTATGACTATACATTTTTTAGCGTTTAGCTTAAGGCCATGGCTCTGGCACCAGTTATCTGTTTCTATGAGACCTCTCTGAAGGATATCTGTGTCTGATGGATTTTCAACTATGGCGACCAGTTTGCAGTCATCTGCAAACTTTGTCAGCCACAATCCTCCTATGTTTGGCTGCACTTCTGAAAAGTGGATGCCGAACAAGAGGGGGCCCAGGACTGAGCCCTGTGGGACACCGCTTGTGACCGGCTTGGAGTCTGACATGGCACCAGCAACTCTAACCCTGTGGGTTCTGTCCTTGAGCCAGTTTGCAACCCATCTTGTGACATATGGGTTTACATTTAAGCTGGTGAGCTTTTCTATGATACCCGAGTGGGGTATTGTGTTGAAAGCTTTTGCAAGGTCAAGGTAGGCTGTGTGAACTGCCTTACCCTCATCAATGGCCTTGGTGACTGTTTCAAAAAAGTCGACCAAGTTCAAGAGGCATGATCTGCCCTTGACAAAGCCAAATTGGGTAGGATCCAATGTCTGTAGGTCCCCTATGTCTTTATTTATGATTTCCATTATGATCCTCTCCATAGCTTTGCAGACCAGGCTTGTTAAGCTTATGGGGCGGTAATTACCAGGGTCCGTAGAAGCACCGCCTTTGTGGAGTGGGACCACAGTTGCCGTACGCCACTCTTTGGGTATGTATCCTGTGGTAAGGCTAAGATTAAACAGCAGCCTTATGTGTGGGTTTAGTTCCTCATTGAGTTCGTGTAGCACACAGCCAGGGACACCATCCGGTTCCATTGATGCTGTGTTTTTAGCTTTAGAGAGAGAGCAGCTCTCACCTGGGCATTTGAGATGATTGGGAGGCTACACTCTGCTGGGATAGATATTTCTCCTTTTGGGAGGGAGGGGAGAAATTTTCACTGAACCTGTCTGCCAGTATGTTTGCAATGTCTGTGGGTTCAGTGATTTTTGTATCATTTTGGACTAATTCTGAGCATATCTGGGAGTTTCCACCCAGATTTCTAACATAGCTAAAGAAGGCCTTATGATTGTCTTTTGAGTGCTTGGCAATTTTTCTCTCAAAGTTGGCCTTGGATGATTTTATGTTTGATTCAAAAGGAGGAAAGTAGTTATGAATGTGTATTGACAACCTTCCACTTGTTGCTAAATCAATAAACAAATTGTCTCCACTATTATGTCATCCAGCTACAGGATAATGATATCATGGACAATGGAGGCTGAAAATGAGACATTGCATATTGCTGTGTATACTATAAAATGCTTGACATAGATGCTGTAGTTAAGGCTAGTATTTCTGTAGTAAGCTCAACGAGGGGAACTTAGATGTCTGGAGCTTAGTTTTTCCTGTTTGCATCCTGACTATTTTAATACCTTTTATTTTATTTCCCTGCATGTGTTCCAACCTATGTATGTTTTATTTTGTATTTGTAATAATTTTGTTTTATTTAAAGCTCGTTTCTTGACATTTAAGCTCTTGTGGCTGACATGTATTTATTTATTAATTATAAGTGTATTAAGCAGAGCTGTTTAACTGAGAAGAAATTAATTATTATTTACACTGTTGGTCAAAGGCTACGTGGCATATATCTCCCATTAGACTGCTTAAGGCATACTAACAGTGAAAGAAATAATAACAACACATTTCATATTTGGCTTGATTTAAGAGCAGCAGGCAGTTGGAAGTTTCTGTCAATTCCAGAGGGCTGGCAGTACTACTGTGCCAGAAAGAAAGGCTACTGAGAATTGGAGAATTCTATCAGCTTTCCCTTATGCGTGTGTGTGTGTGTGTGTGTGTGTGTGTGTGTGTGTGTGTGTGTGTGTGTGTGTGTGTGTGTGTGTGTGTGTGTATGTATGCATGTGTGTGTGTGTGTGTCTTTGTGTGTGTATGTATGCATGTGTGTGTGTGTGTGTGTGTGTGTGTGTGTGTGTGTGTGTGTGTGTGTGTGTGTGTGTGTGTGTGTGTGGTAGGGGTGGAAATAGTAATGCCTGTGAAAGGTAGTTACTGTGATAAATGGGCAATGGAAAACAATGGTTCATAGAGACAGTGATGTTTAAGGGGTTGGGGAGTACTTGGCCAAAGACTCAGCTCAGTAAGTTTCCTGTGTTCAGTCTAGTTTGGTTCCAGAGGCTGTCAACCCACACCCAGGACACCATTGCATATTCCATTTATACTCTTGGGTTGAGTTTGTACTTTTTGATTAGTTATTGAAACAGATACATGTGAAATTTCTTCCTTTTACTTCACCCATGGTTGGAAGAGGTAAGATTCAAACCCCATTGATGCCAGCCTTCTTGATAGAATGGAGTGGGATCTTGCCATCTGAGTGTGACATTGATGAAAGTGGTCATTCAGGCCATTAGATTTAGGTGTAGGGGAGCCAGCACACCATCAGAGATCCCCAACTAGTTGAGTTTCAGCAGTTCATCACCAGCCCTTAAAAATTCATATGCTTTTGATCAACAACAGGTTAAAGTGCTTTTTTTTCAGGAGTGAAAGCCCTCTGTATCACTGATGTGGGGGTTACCCCCTTTACCCCTCAATTTGGGGATATCAGTCCTCATACATCTAATATATAAATATACTGCCTCTAAGGTTATTCCAACTTGATGGAGATATATTTAGAAATAAAGTCTGTGTATTCTGGCATCCTGCACTCAAATGCAAAGACAAGCGTCCTGCTTACAAGGGACTGAGCAATGAGCAGCTGGGACACAAGCAACAAAAGACATCTAAAGAAATTCCACATTTTTTTCATAGTGAAAGGGCTTACTGTTTAGAATCTTACACTATTTAGTGTTGGAAGGAGCTACACTTTTGGGAAGGGGTTAGCTGCATTCTGGAAAATTACATACCATTCTAAAACTCCTGGCTATATCTCTGTGCTCACTGATTGATACTTACCAGTAGTTAGGTCAAAGGTCACTTAAAATGAATACTGAGTATGTAGCATTTTAAGTCCAAAAAAATTTTAGATTTGTTTTGGCCTCTCCAGAAATAGCCCCTGACCACCTCATGGAGATTAGTGTCATTATTTGAGAAATTAAATTGTAGTCTGAAGGAAACTGCACTAAGTTGTTGTTTGCACGAATGCAAAGTAAACTAACATGACATCAGTATGAAAGAATTCCACCTATTTATAATGGTGGACAGTAGACCCATAGTTTACTCAACCAGAGTTTTGTGTTGTTCCCTGATCTAATAACCCTCAATTCTAAGTTTGGGGACCAAAACAAGGTTCATTCTCCAATCTCCGGTCCTCAGCTTAGTAGCAAACCAGGTTCATTCTCATTGATCTGTGCACCTCACCATCTACTGCTCTCTAAATTGAGAAGACAAGAAAAAGGCAATTTCATACTCTCTCCTACTTGAGGACTAAAAGTAAATGTAACAAGCGGTTTTCTAGAGATAAGCTAAATACAATATTGAATCATCGCCCTGACAGAAAATGCATTAAAAGTATTTATTTCTGAATCCTGGTACTGCACCAGACTGCACACTGAGCAGTGAAGCCCTTCTGCAAAGCAGTACTGGTATCAGAAACTGAATGCTATTACTGAAGATCATGCTCTCTGACTTCTTATGCCAAGGGAGGCTGCCTCCTTCGACTCATCTACCTATGCTTCTGGTGAACATGAAGAGTTGGTCATAAGCTCCTGTTAGCAAAGGTAAGTTATCCCCACCCATAGTCTCTGTTCTCATTAAGGACTTTTCTAGCTACCAAGTCTCAGTTTATTCATCCATTCTTAGATTACCTACTACATCCAATTCAAGATTCAGGCAAGCCAAAGTATCTCCTGACAATCAATGGGTGCATACCAGAAAAAGCATGCAGGAGTACATGCACATGAAGACACAAAACCACACACATATGCACACACACTCTGACTCTCTGCCTGATGAATGGCATGAATTAGATCTTCTACTGCATGATTTGTCTTGGGTGATTATATATTTTTTGCAAACAGCTAAATGGAATTTTGTCCTTTAGCCTAATATTTCCAGGATTTTTTTTTTTTGGGGGGGGGGGGTATGTAAAAGTTATAATGTCCAGAAACATTTTTTTTTTCTACTGTTGAAGGGGAGCTACAATTTGAAGCAGGGTGCTGGCATTCCATTCTAAAAATCATAGCTTTTGTCCCTGTGCTCATGGAATATTACTCCTCTATGTGCAGATATGGAGAGATTTGCTGTCAGTTGTCTCTCTGGCTCTTAAGATTAGAGATGTAGTACTGGTTCTCAGGACTCATTACTGTACGAAATATGAATATGACCCTGTTGTCATCCATGTGGGAGAGAGAAATATTAGGCAGTTTATACCCTAAGGAAGGTGCAACGAGATATTGTTGATATCATTAGCTATGTCTCTAACCATGATAAACTACTAGACCTGAGATATATTCTTCCTAGCTGCAATAATTGTCATGGTAACTAATGCCATTCTAGGGGGATCCAGTGTACATTTCCCTGCATGTAGATAGTCAACAGACCTTTCTCCTTCATCACAAGTGATGGCCTGGACCTCTTGCTTCATGGCTTCTGCACTCATGATAGAAGCTTTGTTTCCCCTGTATGGCATTTATAAGGCATTATTCAACTCATAACAATAAGAATAGAGCAAATTTCATTGCAAACAATACCTGAATTTCCCTACTCAGTACTAAAAGGTTAAATAGTGAAACACAGAGCTTAAGGTTTACTTCACTTTTGAAGACAACACTTCCATATTTCTGAAATTACTGGGACTTGGTTTCAGAGCAATGTTAGTACTTCCATCTTACCACAGTACTGTTCCTACCATGCACTGTTGTTAGTATTCCCTTCTTACCACAATACTGTGCCTACCATGCACTGCTGTTAATACTCCCTTCTTACCACAGTACTGTGCCTACCATGCACCATTGTCAGTACTCCCTTCTTACTATGCATCACTGTTAGTACTCCCTTCTTACCACAGTAAGATGCCTACCATGCATTGTTGTTAGTATTCCCTTCTTACCACTGTACTATGCCTACCATGTGCTGTTGTTAACACTCCCTTCTTACCACAGTACAGTGCCTACCATGCACTGTTGTTAGTATTCCCTTCTTAATATAGTATTGTGCCTACCATGCACTGTTGTTAGCACTCCCTTCTTACCACAGTACTGTGCCTACCATGCACTGTTGTTAGCACTCCCTTCTTACCACAGTACTGTGCCTACCATGCACTGTTGTCAGTACTCCCTTCTTACTATGCATCATTGTTAGTACTCCCTTCTTACCACAGTACAGTGCCTACCATGCACTGTTGTTAGTATTCCCTTCTTACTATAGTATTGTGCCTACCATGCACTGTTGTTAGCACTCCCTTCTTACCACAGTACTGTGCCTACCATGCACTGTTGTCAGTATTCCCTTCTTACTATGCACCGTCGTTAGTACTCCCTTCTTACCACAGTACTGTGCCTACCAGGCACTGTTGTTAGTAGTCCCTTCTTACCACAGTACTGTGCCTACCATGCACCATTGTCAGTACTCCCTTCTTACTATGCATCATTGTTAGTACTCCCTTCTTACCACAGTAAGGTGCCTACCATGCACTGTTGTTAGCACTCCCTTCTTACCACTGTACTGTGCCTACCATGCACGGTTGTCAGTACTCCCTTCTTACTATGCACCATCGTTAGTACTCCCTTCTTACCACAATACTGTGCCTACCATGCACTGCTGTTAGTACTCCCTTCTTACCACAGTACTGTGCCTACCATGCACCGTTGTCAGTACTCCCTTCTTACTATGCATCATTGTTAGTACTCCCTTCTTACCACAGTACAGTGCCTACCATGCACTGTTGTTAGTATTCCCTTCTTACTATAGTATTGTGCCTACCATGCACTGTTGTTAGCACTCCCTTCTTACCACAGTACTGTGCCTACCATGCACTGTTGTCAGTACTCCTTTCTTACTATGCACTATCGTTAGTACTCCCTTCTTACCACAGTACTGTGCCTACCATGCACTGTTGTTAGTATTCCCTTCTCACCACAGTACCGTGCCTACCATGCACCGTTGTCAGTACTCCCTTCTTACTATAGTATTGTGCCTACCATGCACTGTTGTTAGCACTCCCTTCTTACCACAGTACTATGCCTACCATGCACTGTTGTCAATACTCCCTTCTTACTATGCACTGGCGTTAGTACTCCCTTCTTACCACAGTACTGTGCCTACCATGCACTGTTGTTAGTATTCCCTTCTCACCACAGTACCGTGCCTACCATGCACTGTTTATCATTGGAAGCTGTGGTGGGTGAATCAATATTTTTAGGTATCCCATTGTGTCAAGGCAGACACTGCATGATACCATCTTTTTTGATTCTTGTGGTAATGCTTATCCTCAGCAATCTCTAAAGTACTCACCAAATGCAACACTAGACACCATACATAATTACATACCTAGTGGAGCCCCAACAGCAATGCCCATAAGGCAAGGCAACACATTACCCAGGACTTTTGTCTTAGGAGACTCCATTGTATGACACACATATGTACCACTCAGCAGATTGAATAAGGTGAATATAATGGTTAGTTGCATCTGAAGCCAGGAACTTCAAAGTGAGGCATGCACTCAAGTCACTACACTACAAGTACCAGTATGATTCTATCATAATATATATGGGCATTAATGACCTGAGAAATACTTCCCTGGACTATATGAAAAGAAGTATTGTTGATCTCTCTGAATATTTGTCTCAAGCAAGTATGTGCTTTGCCTTCAGCAGTATTCTACCATCACCAAGGATGATGCCACAATATGACCAAATGATAATTGACTTCATTAATTGGTTTAGTTTCTGGTGTCTTTCCAGGGGAATTCAATATTTGCCAGCATGGGATGACATGGTTAACCGACCATGTAGCTTTGCAAAGGATGGTCTACATCTGTCTCCACTAGGTTTCCAGATATTGGTTAAAGCTTTATTCACCCCTTTAGAACCATTTTTAGGTAATGCAAAATTGACAAACCTACCAACATAGCAAATAAAACCCAAAGAAACCTAAAGGAGTTACTGCTGAGTGCTTGGAGCCTAAACAAACAACTCCACACCCTACAAGCTCTGGTCACTCTGGAGAATATGAACATCTGTGCTGTTACAGAGACATGCATTAAATCCATAGAATGTAGTACATCAGTATAAGGCTTAGTGCCTTCTACACATTTAGACTATCAGCTACACAGATGGGGCAAAAGGTGGGGTCTCAATCTACATTAGCAGCAAGCATAACTCTATGTTGGTTAAACAGGTCGATGCCCTGGGATTTATTCAAATGCAAACTACTACTGACCAAGTCCAATACCATATCCTAGAAACTATAGGTCTCCCTCTGTGTTTCCAGAATCCCATAGCTCATACCTAGACTTACTAGAAACACTCACCATTAAAGCAAATACCATATTTATGGGAGACTTTAACTACTCCTTTATGAACTTGGATAAATACACTGACTCATATTCACCGGCACAACAATTCCTGGATTTTATTAACATAAATATCCTTGACCAGATAGAGTCCACACCCACCAGAGGTTCAAATATACTGGACCTGGTACTCACCAATATGTCAGAGTGCTGCTAAGGTAGTAAGAAAATCATTCTATGTCACCCAACTTATAAGTAAATGCATGGCATCCAGGTCCAATTAAGTCATAATCCCACCTTATTTGGCCCTTATCAGACCCATCATTATGTATGATACCCCTTTGGCATGTACCTGACTAAGCATATGAAACAGTAGGAAAACCCACAATGGTTCTTATCAAGAAAATCTAGGGTATAAACACGTTGTCCTCTATGGCTCACCTTAAATCCCTATCTCTATACTCTGTCTCCTACAGATTACTGAGAGACAATCTATGCCTGGCATACAAGGCATCCTCGGATCCAGCTCTGATAGAGCTTTGCACATCTATTAAATGAACAGCATCAAAACCAGTAGATGCAAAGATTTTAATTTTGCTCATGACATAAATAAGACATGTTGGCAAAACAAATATGTGTCTCAGAAAATCCCCATGCTCTGGAATAGGGTCCCCATCTATGTGAAGCAGAGTCCATCCCTAACCCTATTTATTTCACCCTGGGTCTGTCTTCAATGTCTCTGACAGAGGCAGACAGTAATGTCCAAACTAACATACCCCCACATAACCTATAGCAACTTCCTAAGTAACATGCACCCGACTAATAAACACTCATGATACAAAGGGACACAATTAGGTTGGCTTGCATGGCTAGTCTTGTAAAGGCTCTGGTATATAACTATAAACCTATGAGCCTGCTTACTCAATCAAATTGTCCAACACATCATCATTGGGTTCTTTTCCGTGTCCCCTACAGAGCTTACTGATTAACTAAATCAACTCATTAAGCAACCCATGAAACCTTATAGGTTCATAGGTTCATAGGTTCATACTAGGCTATCTGCCCTAGGGCATTTATAAGCCTAGCCAGAATGTGTTTGGCTTTCACCACCCATTTTAAATTTATTTTGCTATGCCCTTTTTCGAGGTTAGTATACTGAGCCTCTGTCTAACAGTGACACAGAAGTTATACCCGGGGTAAACCTACGATCTCCCATCCGCTCATCAAGATTCCTCTTGAAGAGAGTCAATGAGGGACTCTGCCTAACCTGGACTGGGATTTTATTCCAGAGTGAAGGGAGCCTCTGGGTTATGAATTTGTCCCTTCAGCATGTCCTATTTATTTCAGTGCTGAGGTTCAAGTCTCTCGACCGCGTAGCTCGATGGGATTTGGATTTTCTGAGGTGCAGCATGTCCATTAATTCCGGGTTGGATATGGCTTTATACATCAGGCACAGATCGCCTCTGAACAGGTGGTATGCCACTGAGTAGAGCTGGAGTTTCTTTAATCTGGCAGCATATGGCATCTGTTTGAGCCCTTTGATCCTCTTGGTGAGGTACTTTTGGGGTCTTTACAGTTGCTGCAGGTGTCTGGTAAGGTACATCCCAAAAGGGGCATTGTACTCAATTATGGGCCTGATGAGGGATGAGTAAAGAGGCACAATGACCTCCCCTGATCTAGATGTGAATCCCGTCATGATTAGGTGGGCTGTATAAAATGTTTTTCTAACCACTTTGGCCACGTGGTTGTCAAATGAGAGATTGCTATCAACTTGGGTCCCCAGGTCCCTAATTACTTCTTCTGTACTTAATGGATTACCACCTATGTGGTAATTTGTGTGCACTTTGTTTGTGCGAAGGGGATGACTATACACTTTTTGGCATTTAGCTTGAGGCCATGGCTCTGGCACCAGTTGTCTGTTTCTATGAGGCCCTTTTGGAGGATGTTTGTGTTGGATGGAGAGTCGATTATGGCGCCCAGTTTGCAGTCATCTGCGAACTTGGTCAGCCACAGTCCTTCTGTGTTGGCCTGTACCTCCAAGAAATATATACCCAACAAGAGAGGTCCCAGGACTGAACCTTGTGGGACACCACTTTTAACTCATTTGGAGTCTGACATGGCTCCAGCAATTCTAACCATGTGGGTTCTGTCCTTGAGCCAGTTTGCAATCCATCTAGTGACATAGGGGTTTATATTTAAGCTGGTGAGCTTATCTATAATGCCCGAGTGGGGTATTGTATCGAAGGCTTTTGCGAGGTCCAGGTAGGCTGTGTGGACCACCTTCCCCTCGTCAATGGCCTTGGTGACTGTTTCAAAGAAATCAACCAGGTTTAAGAGGCAGGATCTGCCCTTAACAAAGCCAAACTGGGTAGGATCCAGTGTCTGTAGGTCCCCAATATCTTTATTTATGAGGTCCATGATGATCCTTTCCATAGCTTTGCAGACCAAGCTAGTCAGGCTTATGGGGCGATAGTTTCCAGGATCTGTTGAGGCACCACCTTTATGGAGAGGGACCACTGTTGCTGTACGCCACTCTTTGGGCACATATCCTGTAGTAAGGCTGAGAGTGAACAGTAGTTTTATGTTTGGGTTTAGCTCTTCTTGGAGTTCATGTAGGACGCAGCCCGGGACACCGTCTGGTCCCATTGATGCTGTGTTTTTCGCTTTGGAGATAGCGGCTCTTACCTGAGCATCTGAGATGTCAGGGGGGCAGCACTCCGCTGGGATAGATATTTACCCTTTTGGTGGGGGGGGGGAGACATTTGCGCTGAACCTGTCAGCTAGGATGTTGGCAATGTCTGTGGGTTCGGTGTATTTTTTGTCATTTTGGACTAATTCTGAGCATATCTGGGAATTACCATCCAGGTTCCTAACATAACTAAAGAAAGCCTTGTGATTATCCTTAGTGTCCTGTGCAATTTTTCTCTCGAAGCTGGCCTTAGTCAATTTTATGAGTGCCCGTAGTTTTTTGCTAATACTGATCAGTGATGCCTTCCCTTTTTGGGATTTTGCTCTATCATTTAGTAGCTTCCTCCTCCTATTGTATAGTTTGTTTATGGCTGGGGTCCACCAGACAGGACGTCTGCCTTTGGAGGACTGGGTCTTGGTTTTATTTGGGATCGCATGATCCATGCATTCCTGACGGTGTTCATAGAATGCGTTTATAAAGGATTCTGCGGTCTGGGCCATATTTTCCACAGGCCCGGGGCTTTGAAGGATTCCACCTCGGTTTTGAGGAGTGTGAAATTTGCTTTAGAGAAGTTTTTCACTGTGGTTTTCTGGGCAGGGGTGGGGTCGGGATGTGAATATCCAGTGAGATTAGTTTATGGTCTGATCTTACCAGTGAGGGATACACTTCTGGTCTGGAGCATAGAGTCCCCATGTTGGTGATGATCAGGTCCAGTATGTTTTCCCTCTTGTGGGAGTGATAACAAGTTGTTCCATAGCATTTGAGTTTATAAATTCTAGGAACCTTTGGGCTAGGGTGTTGGAGCTAGAGTAATGCTCCCAGTCTATGTTTGGGTAGTTGAAGTCGCCCAATATAATGGTGTTTGGAGAGACCTTCATATTTTCCAGTGTTCTCAGGAAGGCCGAGTGGGGTTCCTGGGTTTGGGAGGGTGGTCTGTAGCAGGCTATAAACTGGAAGGCAGTTTTACCCACTGTTAGTTGCACATGGATAGTCTCTGATGATTTGTGCTTTGCCACCAACCTGGAGGTGTGGGTATCTTTGATGAATATCGATACTCCCCCTCCTTTTGTGGTTCGGTCCAAGTTTTGGGGCCGAAAAGCATGGTATGAGGTATAACCTGGTAGTGCTGGGGTGCTCTCGGGAGCCCTGAACCAGGTTTCTGTTACTGCACAGATATCGATGTTCTCCATGCTAAGGAGAGTTTTGAGTGCGTGCATCTTGAGGTTTAGACTTCTGGCGTTGAGTAGCATTACTCTTAGTTTCTTATCCCTTGTGATACCTATGGAGATGTGTTTGTCTTTTGAGCCTTGCCTAAAAAAGGCACTATGGGGGTAGCAAGAGCCTTTGCCAATATCCGCAAGCCCATTTTATCATTTACCATTTTATGAGAGACTTTATTTGCCCCTCTAATAAAAGCTTAACTTATGACCTCCAAAAAATAAGCCTAGATATTCCTTGACTTTGTGAATACAAACTCCATAGTTTAAATTATCCATGTCACAGCCAATAGTGTTAATCACTCTGACCTTTTACTTACAAATATCTCCCCCTTGTGTTCTACCCCCTTATCTCTACATCCCAGGTAAAAAATCACACAATGTAGCTTTTACCTTACCTTAAAAAACTCGCAGTATTGCAGGATTATAACTAAGGCCAACTATTTACTACTTGCAGACATCCTGGACAACCACAATTTACACATGCCACAAAATAAATAAATAAATAAAAACAATACAAATAAATAAATAAATAATACAAATAAAAAAATGATGATACTGTCTTGTCTCAGCATACTCCTTGATGTTCTGCTCCCTCATGTATAGACATATATAAAACAGGCTGTTCTCATCTACCAGAAAAAGGATAATAAAATCAAGAATCAGCTAGCATGGTAAAATGCCAAAATAAATTAACAGTATAAGAAAAAAAGAACATATAACTCTTTGTAAACCCTCTCCCACAAAAGAAAATCAACATTATAGCTCCAGTATGTGTGTCAAATAGACATGCACCTCTGAATATATGTTTTTAGTAGAACTGTGTGTTTCCTCTGAGTTTCATAATGTTGCTGAAGAAGACCTCATGGTTGCTCTTAGTACTGGAAGGAATTCTAAGTTCCTAACTTTTTTGCAGTCTCTAATTGTATACTTGCATCTTGCTTAATAGTTTCAAGCTGTTTTATTTAAATTTCCCACATACCACATCTGCTCTTAACCCCCCATCTACCTACCACCTGTTATCACTTCAATCATCAATGGCTTCAGTTCTTGACAAATCCTTGAGTCCTGACAATATTCTAGGATGTCTGCCTGCAAGTACCAAGCACTGCATAGCCCTTCCTCTCATAAATATGTTTAATTGTAGTCTCTCCACAAGCTTTGCACCTGAACCTTGAAGAACAGCCACAGTTCTCCACAAGGATGGCCCCAAAACAGACCCAGATAACTATAGGCCTACCAGTCTCACTAGCATTATCAGTAAAGATACTGAACACACTATCAGTGAACTAATCAACAGTTACATAGGTGACTGCTCCAGTAGGGCACACTATCAGTAAACTAATCAACAGTTACATAGGTGATTGCTCCAGGAGGGCAGAGGGGTATAGCCCGCACTATGGTTCAGCCAACCCAGGTTCAATTAGTGGCTCAAGGGGCTGAAGAAGCAGCAAGAAGGAATGGGTGTTACCATCCATGGTACTGTGGACATCTCCTGCAATGATCCTTGGTGAAGGCTAAGGATATCACTTCTGGGAGGAATGGTGGAAAGGGGTGAATGAGTGGAGACATGGCAGAGCTGCCGAAGAAGTGGAGCAATACTCCACATGTCTTCATTACGTGCCCACCCCTCGGACAGAACCACTGGTTCTGTGACGGAGGTGAAAGGAGAAATAGGGTAGGTAAGATGTGCAAAAAAAAAAAAAAACAGCTGAAAGATGGACAGCAATGACCCTCCCCCAGCCATCCTTAAGATCCTCTCTGACCGCAGCTCAAATTCAGGCTTTAGGGGTTGATTGGAGCGCCACTGGAATGACTGTCAAAGTGACAGAAGGAGAGAAAAAAGAATAAAAATATACAATTGCATAGGTGATATTTTAAAACCCTTGACCCAGTCAATTTGATTTTTTTAAGGGCATGTCATACTTTCTGAACCTGGTCAAACGTTTCACAGTATCACACAATATTTAGATATGCCAGAAAGTCCATACTACTTGACCTTGTTAAACCTTTTGACTCTATTACCCATGCAAACATCACAATAAAAATCTTGACTTTCAGCATGTACTATTCCACTGGATAGTGAATTGGCTTACAGACTAGACTCATGCTGCCCAAGTAGGGGAACATTTTTCTCTCCAGAGACATGTTACAGAGTCCCACAATATTCAATTTCAGGTCCTCTGCTAGATTGGCATTTGCTTCTCTGAGGTAAAAAGTCTGCAGGCACTTGCAAACTGAATACTGCTGTTAGTGCACACCAGATTATCCCAATTCTACAGCATGGCCTAGATCAGACATATTAATGCCGTTCTTATCATGATCTCATCCTGAATGCTATTAAACATAATACAGCTACATTCAGTAAGATTGCTGTCCCTTTCACTTACCATATCACTATTCCTATTAGAAAACGGCATTATTAGATACCGAAGTACTCACATTAAAAATGAGCTCCCTTTTAATGTATGTGTCTCATTTATGATGAGACATTAGGTTCATAGGTATGTACTAGGCTAATGGCCCTGAAGCCTTTACAAGCCTAGTCCATACAAATGCCCTGGCATCATACTACCCGACAACCGCCCATCAATCATGTTATTAAAAGAGCTCCCTATTAACAAGAACTTTAACTACCCCCAATTAACCTAAACACCTATACCCCAGCATAGGGTATGCATAGAAATGATTGGAATTAATTAGCAAAAATTTCCTAGAAAAGATGGTTAATAAACTCACTAAAGGATGTAGTAGTTTAGATCTGGTCCTCACAAATGTAGCCCAGTTAAGCTAGACCAAAAACTTGCAACATTTGCTGACAAAATCTCCAAAGCCCCTGAAACTAACAAATCTGAATTTAAAGACTTCAAAAGAATAAACCTCATATAATTATGTGATGAAATCTCAAACGTCATCCATGACAGCACCAGCTTAGATGCTGATGCAACAGTGAGCTTCACAAAGGAGTTCTACACCTCCTTAGACAATGCATAACATTAGCTAGTCTCAAAGACAGTTAAATACAAAGCAAACTTCAAAAACATACTAGTCTGGTGGCCAACCAGCATAAATATACTACACAATAAGATTAGCAAACTCATTAAATTATACTTCAGATCAAAAACTTCTCATAACAAAGAAAGTATGAAAAATATTACCAAGGAACTGAAAAATATTATTGGTACTAATAAAGCAACCAATGAACATAAGCTAGCTTCAGAAGTGAAGGAAAACTGCAAGTCAGAAATTAAGAACAATACCCAACAATGCTCAAAACTTACCCCCAGATGGGACCACCCACTCTAAGCCAGTAGACATCACCAGTATTATAAGAAATTTAGTTCAAACATCACCACTGAAACATCTATCAAAATTCATCATATCCCAGAATCACTTACACCTTCTATTATCATCAAGGAACATGTTCTGAAGGTGCTATCAAAGACCAAAAATTATTCTTCTACTTCAGTGGAACCTCTCCTCAAATTATTTAACAAAAGCTTAGCCACAGAATTTGTTCCCGAATTATAATGCAACACAGTGATTTAGTTAACTTCTCTGAGAGAATCACGTAGGCTGTTAAGAGAGATTATACTGTTCACAAAATACATCTTGTCCCTGCCAAAGTATTTGATCTGTAAGCACCTTGTACAACTTGACGGAGATTCCCAATTAGAAAAATCATTGATTTAAATGGCATGTTATCCTTACAAACTAGAAATGTTTGTCATTCGACTCAATCTCGTACAGGTTTGGAGGAGTGATCTGTGCCTAGCATTTCTGTATAGTAAAAGCATTTAGTTTTAGGCCTATTTCACCTTTAAAGATGATATAATAATTGCTGTAAGGACATAATCTTTCACTATAAGATCAACAATTCCTGCGCAATGCATATATTAACTTTGGAATGGTCTACCTCTGCATATCAACCAGTTTGCCTCCCTGAAAATGTTTAAAGAAAACCTCAATGATTGGATGGGTAACTAAATCCATGCCTCATTTAAAGATATTAATACTAATAATATCTTATTCAGGGGACCCTAGACTGTTTTTTGCATTACAAGGCTGATGTGGTTAAGCTTCTCAGTAAGTCTCCAGCCGTAATCTTAAAATAAGTCTATGAGTCTATGAAAAGAAATGCCCAGAAAAAAAATCCACATGGGTGAAGGGAGGACATGTAGACACTCTATGGAAGGTTTGCCAGCCAAGAACCAAACTGGACAACCAAGCACTGGGAGGCAATGCTAAACTCTGCACCACTGTGCTGCTATGCTCAATATATATTTTGTAAAAACATACATATGTTATTAAACCATATAAATAATAATAAAAGTTCTTACATTATATAAATTGTTTATAATATACATAAAAATATACACTACAAAATATACTCCTTGGTACAACTAGCTCACTTTACAAAGTTCCCTAATGTTATACCAGCAATGTCAGTACAACAGTCCTGATTCAAGGAAACATAAACAGACAACGTTAATTTGTATGTGATGGGGTGTCCCTTCTATGAAATCTACAATCTCAACACTACAGATTAGACTCAGGTAAAAAGGTACAAACTCACCTGACTCCATATTATTTAGGTTCAAAGTTTATCAGTATTTTGTTTCTGGCATTTTAATCAACTTCTCTACTAGTTGTTAACAGCATACTCTGTGGGGAACAAACTTGGCAAGAACAACTCACCAAAGGTGAACTTCCTGATCATTGCTTTCCACTGAAAATCAATGACAATATAAAGTCTAAGCATGTGTGTGTCCACAGTGATTCCCTTATTCTGGGAGAGTTCTCTTTCTTTCATTTTTGTGCGACCAAGGTGCTGGTATATATAAGTTCAGTGGTAGTGGAAGCACTTTAATCTCATTAATCATATCCAGAAAAGGTAGCCATTCAGCTTACAGATATATAAGTACATTTTGGGTGGGTAACAAAACAAGTTTAGCAAGTTAAGAATAAGCAATGTAAACTATTGCTACTCTTCAGAATTGGTTTAGAAATTATTATATTCTACTCCCTAAAATCTACTCTACTTTTTCCTGGTGTATAAGGCAAAGTTTGATCTGTTTGAAAGTTTACACAAGTGGGGAGCTAACACAGGCTCAGAAAACCTAATAGTAAAAGTAAATGTACTACCAATGGACAAAGGGTAAATCCTAAATGCTTTCTCACATGCATGGGTCCCCTCAAATTATCTATGGTATGATCCCCATTATTCTTATTAGGGGTAATATATAATTCTCAACCGTGGAATGGGTAAGACCAATCTATAATCAAATGGGATTGGTTATTTTGAGTATAAAAAGGAAACTTTGCTAGGCTTAAAATGCCCCACAAGGGCAGCTAGCCCTGTACTTATCTATGAACCTGTGAACCTAGAGATATCAATATTAGAAAAACATGTGGCAGATGCATTATACAACATCTTCCATTTTTATCAAATAAGCATCCGTTATAGACAGCAATCATTCATTAACTTTCTTCTGAAATATTCTTGATATATAAATGTGAAGTAGAAAATATTAGAATTGGGTTATGACAGCTAAACTTCTTGAAGGCTAATAGGTCATAACCGTGAAAATAATTCAGCCACAAACAGAATTGTAAAGAGATTTGCTCAAATATTCAAGAAAGCTATCAAGGCAATGGTCCACAAAATTAAATTATTGCACTACAAACTAGACAATTTCCTTTTTTTACATATCAAAATTTATCTGCAAATGGATTTCAGCAATGTAATTCTTTGATCATCATTTCAGGTCATTCAAATATTTGTTAAAATATGAAATCTGGTGAGAAGTGCAGAACAAACAATTTAGTCTTCTAAATGAAAACTCAAATTCAATTTTTAGTATTAGATAGCATGTGTTAACATACAGTTCTGAAGGTCTGACAAATGGAAACTAGATCAAAGTGCCTTGACAAGAAGGCTACTGATGTGTGCAATAAATGTGATAGACAAACATTTAAAGATAAGATCCTGACCAGATTGAAAGTTTCATTACTAGAAGGTCTAATACCCATTTTAATACAGCTGAATTCCAAGTGTGACAAATGACTACTGTCATACCCAAAAAAGGACAATCAATACCATACCTTAAAAGGAGGAAAGACCAATTCTATATCCAAGAGAGATGACCAATCAATATCATATCCCAAGGTGGATGGCTGATGAATTCCATGCCCCATAAAGCATAGACTACTTGCACCATACTTTAGTGCAGTTACCAGAGAATACCATGTGTAGGACCCTATAAAGGAAATATATTAATGTTATATACTAATGGAAACTGTTGTCAGAAAAACTAAAGGGATTATGGAGCTATATGGTCATTATTCTGTTCTGTTCTGTTTGTTCTAGAATGTTTTAAACTGGGGAGGGCAACAGTGAAGGAGAAAAAATGACCCACAGATAACATTAAAACAGGCATTTCAGTGAATAATGTAGGATAATTAAGACTGTAGTAGAATTTCGGGAGATAACAGTAATATCCCATGTTAATGAAGGATGATAAAAAATATACACAGTAATAGGCCTGTGTGTGTCTATGGATGGAGTAACATAGGAAAAAAATGAATTCCAAGAGTCGTCGTTGTATCTTTAAAGTATTTCTGGATGGGTCTTCACTACCTGCATCCCACATTATTGGGGCTATGCCTCCATCACTCTCACTACTTCTAGTATATTCCAAGATTCTACAATTTCATAGTTGATATACATTCCCTCTAAACACACTTAAAAGTGTTATGTCCTTTGGATTATACTTAATGTTCACCAATTTTTCAGGGGAACTACATTGTCATAGTGGCTGATCAACATAGAATGCACTGCTGGCTAACCTGGACACATGCAAGAAATCAGAAGATATTCTAGAGCATTTGTTAAGATGCTAGTTTAATGTATTACCCTTATACATTGACTGTTAATTATTTTTAAATCAATACGTGCTGCTTTTCCAGTGCAAGTGGAATGTATTTCATTGTTCACCCTCTATTTCTCTAACTCTCTTTCTGACTTTTCTTCTGGATCTGATTATCCTTGTTTAAGAAAGGAAAGCTGTGCATCTGAAATGATGGCATGCAATGTCATTTCTTTTTACTGACTCATAAAATATTCAAACGTCGAAATCCAGACGTCAATTTAGTTCTGGTAAAATAAAAAATGCATTAGCATGCTTTACTTGGAGGACAGCATGCAGACGCTAATTTAATATGTGTTATAATAAATCATTGATGCTCAGGACCATATGTTATATAAATCATACTTTTTGGAAATTGATAAAATAAAAGGGAAAATTGGTTCATTTTAATGTTTGAAGGGTGTTGTTTCAACACAGTAACACAACTCTGGAATATTTTTTACTGATTCTGTATTATTCTTACACTTATTCCAAAAAATGTTAAAATAGTAGATAGATGGACAGACAGGCATATACACTTTGTTACATTTTGGAGCTTATGGGTCTTCATCCCATTCCCCTCCCACAATTATAACTTTGCCAGTGGATCAGTCCATTTCAGCAGGACTGTCAGAATGTGTCCAGACAGCCCTGATGAAATGGACTGCATATGCTGCCGTTCCCTATATTATATGATTCCTGTCTTAGAAATCCAGTTGTGAGCATTAGGTAAATGCTGTTTCTTTGTTTTAAGAGAGAAATACTTCACAAATACATTAACCGATTAGTTCAGTATTATCAACCCAGCTTGTTTATTGGGAGCATTTCATAGTTCTCTTTGTTCAAAATCATACCAGTGTTACATTTTGTAGCAAATGAAAACTATATGATATAATTTTCTGTGCAAATGACTTCTGCCTGCTAAGGGTTAATGTCATTTTTAGAGAAGTATTACAATGCAGAATCGGTCATGACATCAGCTTTGTACTAGCCATTCAGTTGAAGATGCAGCTGTCCTTTGTATTTTAAGTCAGAAGAAAAATCTATTTTAAACCAACCATGCTGCATTGTTAGAACAGAAATGAAACATTACAGTCATTATGGTTTGATTATGAAAAGATTAAAAATATTCTGTTCTGCTTTCCTTGCTTGACCATGTTGATTCAGGTCAAAGAATGAGCAAAAATCTGTTTTTATTGTGCAACTATTTGATTTGTACAATTCTACACCCAGAGGATAGTTTGCTATTTATAGATAATCACTTTTTAGAAAAAGGTCATGTCTGCAGCATTGTTGATTTGCTCTCTATCAGTCTAAACCTTTTTTTCTACACTCAGTTCTTTTCTTTCTGTAGCACTTTAAGACAGCTATGACCAGCTAATACAGTGAAGAGAGAGTGTCCAAGATAGCCTGTGCCCAGCAAAAGGAATGAATAATACTGGAATGTCATTTCTTATCTGACTTTAAACTTCAGGTCACACATCGTTATTTATGAGACAGTCAGTGGCCTTTTTTTGTTTGCCAAAGACATTTGATTCATTCGCATACAATACAATTGATTAGATAGTGCAAATCACCTTTCTTTATCGGAGATCAGTCCTCCTATGTGAACATACAATGCACTATGTACTTGCAACTTAACAGTGTGACATCAGAAGGCATTTCAAGGTTATATGGAAGAGCAGCTGTATTTAGGACTGCAAATCAAGCACAGCAATTGCCCGGACTACATCACAAATTACATGCCTTCTGTAGAGAGGTATTCTTCAGTTTTCAACACTCCTAAATGGATCTGCAGAATACAGAAAAGAAAGTAAATCTTTTTATGATTCCCTGCTCTCTAGTCACAAGAGGTGTATCTGTACAAATGACAAATGCACTTGCAGATATTCTGAATACTATATTTAGCTGACTAAATGCACTGCACCAAAATGCTTGCAATGTTATCCTATATCCTATCGCTGCATCCAATCCACCTTTTCTGTGCAAACTGGGGCTCAGGTTGGTCCTTTAATGAATGAATTAATAATCTATATATAAATGTCAAATTATAAAGCCTTTAATAATATTCCCATCTGTGTGATGCGACTCTTTGCCTCTAAACTATATGTGTTCAGAAAAGTAACAGTGTTTAACTCAAAGCCATTTTATTCATATCACTGATGTGCTAGTTTGTTAAAAAACATGGGACATTTTGTAATGTGCCTTTGAAAAGGTTAAGCATACATGAGTGAAAATTTTTCAGAAATATTGCAAATTTCCATAGATGCTTTCAAGATTCTGGATTCAAACTCAGAGCTATTAGTTGTGATGATTATCGTGAGGTAAGTGATTCCAGTTACTCTAAATTCTAGCCCAGTAGCGGTATTAGAAACTTACAGGGATATCTTCTGGTATTGCAGGATTATGAAGAAGTGTATTTCACCATCATAAAGCACATGCCTAAGTGTCACTTTGGCTGTGGCCTGTGGGAAAACACAGGGAAAAAATTGATTGATTGATTGATGAGGGCAAAGCAGTCCATACAGCCTACCTGGACTTGGCTAAGGTCTTCGACACAATACCCCACTCAGGCATCGTAGATAAGCTCAACAGCTTAAACGTAAACCCTTATGTCACTAGATGGGTTGCAAACTGGCTAAAGGACAGAACCCATAAAGTTAAAATCGCTGGAGCAATGTCAGACTCAAAGCCAGTCACAAGTGGTGTCCCACAGGGATCTGTCCTGGGACCCCTCTTGTTCGGCATTAATTTCTCAAATGTTAAAGCAAACATGGGAGGGTTGTGGCTGACAAAGTTTGCAGATGACTGCAAATTAGGCGCCATAGTCAATACACCAATGGACACATACATCCTACAAAAAGGCCTCACAGAAACGGACAACTGGTGCCGGAGTCACGGCCTTAAACTAAATGCCAAAAAATGTATAGTCATCCCCTTTGAGAAAAACAAAGTACCCACAAATTATCACATAGACAGCAACCCACTGAGTACAGAAAAAGTAATCAGAGACCTAGGGACCCAAGTCGACAGCGACCTCTCATTTGACACCCACGTTGCCAAAGTGGTTAGAAAAACATTCTACCTTGCACACCTCATCATGAAGGGATTCACATCCAGATCCAAGGATGTCATTGTACCCCTGTACTCCTCCCTCATCAGACCCATGATTGAGTACAATGCCCCATTTGGTATGTACCTCACCTGGTATTTGCAACAGCTGGAGAGACCACAAAAGTACCTCACCAAGAGGATCAAGGGTCTCCAACATATGTCTTATTCTGCCAGACTAAAGAAACTTCAGCTCTATTCAGTAGCATACTGCCTGCTCAGAGGTGATCTCTGCCTGACGTACAAGGCCATGTCCAATCAGGATCATATGGACATGCTCCACCTCAAAAAATCCAAATCCATCAGGACCACGAGAGCTAAAGACTTAAACCTCGGCACAAGTATGAATAGGACATGCTGGAGGGATAGACTCATAACCCAGAGGCTTCCCATGCTTTGGAACAAGATCCCAGTTCATATTACGCAGAGCCCCTCACTGACTCTCTTCAAGAGAAAACTTGATGAGTGGATGGGAGATCGTATGTTTACCCCAGGGGTTACATCTGTGTCACTGCTAGACAGGGGCACAGTAAACTAATTCTATTATATAAGGGGACATTCATTGTGTCACTACTAGACAGAGGCACAGTATTCTAAATTTATTCTGTACATTTTGTACCATTTCATGGGGTGGCAAAAGCCACATCACTATGGCTAGGCTTACAAATGCCCCAGGGCAGATAGCCTAGTACTAAACTATGAAACTATGAAACTAAAACTGCGAAGAATGAATCCAATATGAAAATAACAAGTGATATTCTCACATCACATATAAATCTGTATTAATGTCAGAGCAGTCTGAAAGTCTCACAGAGACTAACAGTCAATAATGAAGTAACTCTCTGAGTATATCAGCCAAGCCTGTTTACTGTAAGTATGCAGTTCATAATTATCATCCCTCCCTACAGAGTTTACAAGATATTGGAATGACTGCTACATTTTAGTGAAAGCCCAAAATTATTAAATGCATTCTTTTTCTGGTCAGAGGTCATCTGCCTCTTAAGAGTTAATGTCACTCTTGAAGAAATATTGCAATGCAAATTAGCTGTTTTCCCTTCTCCCCAGGGAAGCGCATCCTTGGAGTGGTCCCCATAGAAATGTCAGCACTCATAATGCCAAGTTTCGACATGTCAAGAAAAAAAACATGAAAAATGCAGGAGAAAAGCAAATATCAAACATTTCTCTTCTATAAACCTTTTGTAGGAGGACAAGATATCCTGCCCATAAGTGCGCCACACACACACAAACACACAGACACACACACACATTGTGGGAGGCAAGTACCACACTCCTCTGAATTTATGTATACTAACTCTGAGATTTCCATACCTTGAAGAAAAAGGAATATTCCAAGAAATGTCCATCTCTGACTTAGTATATGTAAATCCATTTATCACCCATTCAGTCTCAGTATAGCAGGACTCACTAAAGTGGATCATGACATTTCAAATGATCACTGCTTTTTTGGAAATGAAATATAAAAGTAGGAGACAGAGCCCCTTGCTTGGGCAATATGATGGGAATTCTCCTTAAAAATGATAGAAGATGAGAAAACTACTCCAGAAAGATACGCTGATCAGTTGGGTTTAATTATATTGTGTACAGGAAGGATTCAGTTTTAAGTATAGACAAGATTATGGACTGTTTTTCCCTTTTTTTTTTTTTTTTTTTTTTTTTTTGCTGGTTCTTAAAGAAGTGACAGTTTACCCATCCCCAACAATACTATCCCTTCCTTGTTATGTTCCTGCTTTCCTCACATAATCAGAAATTATATTGGCTGCTCAATAAAATTCCCTACCCTGATTTCCTGTGCTCCATTATTATTTTTATTTATTTTACATTTGTTGACCGGAATAGTCCGACTGGATGCATGTCCATTTTAAGTGGAGGCCCGGGTAGAAAAGATCCAAGGGTAAGCAGATACAGCATTACATAATACCAGCATTACATATTACAAACAGACTATTTACAGAGATTACATAAGTAAGCAAGTTAAACAAGTTCCACAGGTTACAGTTAATCCTGAGCACAAGTCAGGATTAAATTAAATTACACAGTAAACTGGTTAATAGATTTTTACACATTCTAGAGAGAGTTAGCCAGGCTTGATACATTGACATAGCCAGTTAAGTGACAAATGTTGTTTGAGCCTAGTTTTAAATTGACCTAAGGTGGAAAGTAAGGTAATATCAGCTGGAAGAGAGTTCCAGGATCTACTTACAGAGTTTGCAAAGAGAGAATCACCGGCTGTGTTATTAATTTTGCTAGTCTGAATTAGTAGTTTGTTAGAGGATCGAAGCAGTCTAGGATTGTTATAGGGGGTGATAATATTTTTAAGTGCAGGAGTATTGTCCGTATTATAGAGGATTTTATAGGCCATAATCAGTTGGTTATACTGGATTAGGCTGGGTAGTTCAAGCCACCCAAGCTGATTTAGATTGATGCAATGATGTGTCCTAAAAGGCAGCCCAGTGGCAAACCTGGCAATGTGGTTGTAGCAAACTGAGAGTTTGTTAAGGATAGTCTTGTTTAAATTCGAGAGTAGAGGGGATGCATACAGAAGGGTTGAAAGAAGGTGAGAGCAAGCTATGGCAATTTTAGCTGGAGGGGTTAGGAAGGCTTTTATTCTGTAAAGTGACCCTAGTTTTTTATTGATAGTTTTGATAGTTTGGTTAACATGTAGGTCAAATTTTAGATTATTGTCTATGATGACACTTAATAGTTTTGTAGATGGGTCAGGGGAGATTATTGTGCCATCATTTGATTTTATAGTAAAGGTGAAAGCGGTAGACCTATGTGTTGGTGAAAATAACAGCATTTTAGTTTTTTTGGGAATTAGGATCAGATGATGTTCAGAAAGCCGGTTTTCTACTGTATTAAAGGTGGTCTGGGTAGCTGACCATAACTCTACTGGAGATGTGGCTGAGCAAATCAGAGTAGTCATCTGCATATTGGATACAGCTGACTTTTGGGATGACAGTATAAAGGTCGTTAATGAAGATGGTGAACAGCAAGGGCCCTAGTATAGAGCCTTGTGGTACTCCAAGGGTGTTAGGTAGAAGGTTAGTGAGTTTGTTCTGCCAGAGGACAGCCTGCTGTCAACCATTCAGGTAGGACTGAAACCATTGGAGGGCTCCAGTATCAAGACAGAATGTTTGCAGGGTGTGGATTAAAAGTTGGTGATCAACCATATCGAATGCCTTGGAAAGATCCAAAAAGAGGGCTGAGGATATATAATTATTGTTGCGATTATGGTTTATGGTGTTAGTAAAGGCTAGGAGGGCTGAAGTAGTGCTGTGATGAGGATGGAAGCCATGCTGTGTGTCTGGCATAAGGCGATTCTCGATTAGGTGGTGCATGAGTTGTCTATGAATACATTTTTCCATAATCTTTGCAAGTGGAGAGAGTATAGCTATTGGCCTATAATTGGAGAATTCAGTAGAGCTGCCTCCTTTGTGAAGTGGGATTTCATAGGATATTTTCCAGATGGTGGGAATTTTAGCTTCTACTATGGTTCGATTGATTAGTATTGAGACGGGGTAAGCAATAGCATCAGCTGATTTTTGTAGGTACTCAGCAGGGAGTTGATTAGCCGAAAGTGTAGTGGGTTTTAATTTTTTGATCAAGGTATGGATAAGTGAAGTGGCAAATGGTTGGAAGCTGAACGCAAGTAGGTTTCTATGGGTGCTACTTTCAGGACCAGGGGAGCTTGGAGGTAGTTGGCTAGCTAGGGCTTGAATTGTCCCAGTAAAGAATTGGTTAAAACTATCAGAAACATCTTCAGGGGTTTTATCAACAGTAGCAGCAGGGATTGGGGTTGAAGTTTGTCCAGGATGTAGTAGATTATTTAAACCTGCCCAAAACTTCTGAGGGTTATTTTGATTTACTGTCTGTAAATTACAGTAGTATTGTTTTTTGTCTTGCAAAATTGATTTTTTGGTTTCGTTCCTGGATTGCCTGTATTTAATGTGATCTTGAGGGTCTTTAGAAGAATGCCATAAAGCCCATGCTTTGTTTCTAAGGGTAATTTTGAGTTTAGACTCTATAGAAAGCCATGGTGCAGTTTTTGCCTTGGTTCTCTTTGAACGAACAGGTGCGTGCAAATCAAGGATCTCAAGGAATTTGTTGTTAAAGTATGCTACTGCTTCCTCTAAGGAGAGGTGTTTTAGAATAAACCAATTACATGAGTTTAGTTCTTGTTGGAATTTGGCAGGGTCAAATATTTCATTGTTTCTAACCTTTCTGAGTAAGGGTTGTTGGGAATTAATGGTTTTGTGCTTAATTACATATGTGAGAAGGTGATCGCTTAGGCCATTAAGGAGGGTACCAGAGGTGTACAGTTGGGGGTGACTGTTTATGAGTACCCAGTCAAGTATACTTTCTTTTTGGTTGGGTTTACCTATCCTGGTAGGGTTGGATATGATTTGTGTAAATGCATGCAGGTTAATATGGGTGGTTGGGGGTTCTGAGGAACAGGTTCCCCAGTCTATGTTAAAGTCTCCAAGTAGTAGGGTTTCTTGGGGGTAGTGACATGATAGCCAGTGCAGGATATCTTCAAATTTAGATATATTGTTACCTGGGGGAATGTACACACAGATGATATTAATGCATTTATTTTTATTAAGTTGCAATTTGGTGGCAAGAATCTCTGAGTTATTAATCTGAGGAGGTTGTATTACATCTATGGTGACATTCAACTCAGCTACCCCACCCCCCTTCCTCGACGCACGATCCAGCCTGTGTATGTTGTACCCAGGTGGTAACACTTCATTGTCTTTAGTGTTAGGTTTTAACCAGGTTTCAGATAAACAGAGAATCTCAGGGGAGTGGACATCCAGAAGTGCATGCAATTCATCTACCTTGTTATCAATGCTTCTAATATTGAGATGACAGACTAGGAGAGAGTTAGTTGGCCTATTAATTGTAGGTTGCAAGTAGAGGGGGTATGTGTATCTGAAGTGAGTGGGCCAGGGTTGGGGTGAATATCACCACCAAGTATTAGGTTGAGTCTGTACTTGGTGATGAACTTCAGGAATTAGTTTATTAGTTTGTGGTAGTGTTTGGATCTAGAGCTAATGTGCCTGGGGTTAAGATATTGATAGACTGAACAAGATGTTGGATAGGACCTGGTACTGTAAGTATGGTTGAAGGTGGGAGGATTTACAGCTGGGGTGATAGTATGGCCTTTCGGGATCTGAAATCCCATGAGAAACTGGTTTTCATGCAAGGTAAGGAGGTATGGTGTGAACAAGAGGGGTAGTAAAGAGGAGTATATCATTATCTGTGATTCTTCTAGAGAGTTAAGGAACTGTGTTACCTGGTGATGCAACACTAGAAGATAGAGTGGTAAGGTAAAGGCACTGGAAGGGGTATGGGAGAATGCCAGATGAAAGCTAATAGGTGCTATTAAAATGTAGGTAGTAGAATGGGGGTGGGTGGAATTATCCCAGATGAAAGCAGATAGGATCTAGAAAGTGGGGAAGTGGCTATAGTACTATAAATTTAGAGGTACTGGGGCGGGAGGGAATTGGGGGCAGGGAGAGGAGCGAAGAGAGCCCGAGCGTAGCGAGGGTGAACGTAGCGGGGCTATTGCAGTTTACAAGGTTCCTAAGGTGTCCTAAAGCTATAAGGTAAGTATTACAGCTCTTAATGTAAGAGTCAATTTACTTCAGTTAAAGGGGAAGGAAGCAACCACTCAAGTAGAAACAAAGAGCCCTATGGCTGACCAGTATGGTGACCTGCTTAATTACAAAGCACTGTAAGTGAAAGCTTAACAAATGCTTTTTGTGTGTGCAACCTACTCTGTTTAAATGTTGAGAGAAACTGATTGCAGTCCTGTAGACACCGTTTTGTAGAGAACTGTAGAGTTCAATCTGTTTAAATTTTGAGAGAAACTGACTGCAGTCCTGTAGACACCGTTTTGTAGGGAACTGCAGAGTTCAATCTGTTTACATGTTGAGAGAAACTGATTGCAGTCCTGTAGACACCATTTTGTAGGGAACTGTAGAGTTCAATCTGTTTAAATGTTGAGAGAAATTGATTGCAGTCCTGTAGACACTGTTTTGTAGGGAACTGTAGAGTTCAATCTGTTTAAATGTTGAGAGAAAGATTGCAGTCCTGTAGACACCATTTTGTAGGGAACTGTAGAGTTCAATCTGTTTAAATGTTGAGAGAAACTGATTGCAGTCCTGTAGACACCGTTTTGTAGGGAAATGTAGAGTTCAATTTGTTTAAATGTTAAGTGTAACTGATTGCAGTCCTGTAGACAACGTTTTGTAGGAAACTGTAGAGTTCAAACTAAGTCACACCAGGTCAGCCAAGGGGGGGGGGGAGGGAAATCCTAAGCACCTAGATTTGAAAATATGCTCTAAACACACTAACATACTTCAATTATCAGATTGCATTACCGTTCTACTCAATGGAATATAAAAAAGTTGTTGATGTATGCACATATTAAAAATACTGAGACAGGTGTTATTTAAAAATGTTTTTTGCTACACAGTTGGTAAGAGAATTTTCATCAGTCCACTGAGCACTGATAAGGTGATCTTAGGTTTAGTCTATTTCTATGATCACAAAAGGATTCCTATGAAAGGAGAGAAATAAAAGCTTGGAGGTACTTGGCGAACAAGACAGCAGATCCAAAACTCAAAACATCATATGGGAAAGGTCATGCACTTAAATTTACTTGCAGTGTGCTATCCTTGATTATACCATGACCCCCCATTAATATTCCAAAACGTGCATGCTGATTGGCCAGCGTGCACATTGTAAATCGACTTATACTAATGGAAAAAGGTCCTGTCGCCCGGACTTTTTCCATTAGTATAAGTCTCTTTTAAAACACTGTCTCACTATGTTAAACTCTTTTAACATAGCAACACAGGTTTAAAAAAAGCAACGGAGATCTCCGTTGCTTTTTCTAAAGCTGTCTCGCTATGTTAAACTCCTTTAACATAGCGACACAGTGTGTAAAAAGCAACGGAGATCTTGCTTTCTCTGTTGCTTTTTTTTTAAACCTGTCTTGCTGTGTTAAATGGGTTTAACATAGCGAGACAGCTTTAAAATAAGCAACAGAGATCTCTGCTGCTTATTTTAAAGCTGTCTTGCTATGTTAAACCCATTTAACATAGTGAAACAGTAAAAAGCAACGGAGATCTTGCTTTCTCCGTTGCTTTTGGCCACAGCTCTGATGTACTGCGTAGGCATGCGCAGTACATCAGAACTGCATGGATGCCAGACAGCTGCGGAAGGGCAGCAAAGAGGCATTATACAATGCCATTATTTAAGAAAAGTAATTATTTCTTTTCTTAAATAATGTCATAGTATAATAGCAATAACCCACTTCTGGTTGTGGGTAATGCGGGATTTACCCATGGTTGTCTTTGGTCCCTCGGGCTTCGCCCTCGGGACCAAACCACGCCAACCGTGGGTAAATCCCACATTACCCACACCCAGGCGTGGGATATTGCTATATTATACCATGACCCCCCCCAAAACGTGCACGCTGATTGGCCAGCGTGCCCATTGTAAATCGAGTTAAACTAATGGAAAAAGGTCCGGTCGCCCGGACTTTTTTCCATTAGTATAACTCGTTTTTTTAAAACACTGTCTCGCTATGTTAAATGGGTTTAACATAGCGAGACAGCTTTAAAATAAGCAACGGAGATCTCCGTTGCTTATTTTAAAGCTGCCTCGCTATGTTAAACCCATTTAACATAGTGAGACAGTGTTTTAAAACAACGAGAAAGCAAGATCTCCGTTGCTTTTATGTTCGCTATGTTAAATGAGTTTAACATGGCGAGACAGTTTAAAATAAGCAACGGAGATGTCCGTTGCTTATTTTAAAACTGTCTCGCACTGTTAAACTCATTTAACATAGCGAAACACTAAAAAACGCAACGGCGATGTTGCTTTCTCCGTTGCTTTTGCTCACAACTCTGATGTACTGCGCAGGCGCCGCAGTACATCAGAACTACCGCGGATGCCAGACATCTGCGGAAGGGCAGTAAACAGGCATTATACTATGCCATTATTTAAGAAAAGTAATAGTTTCTTTTCTTAAATAATGTCATGGTATAATAGCAATAAACCACTTCTGGGTGTGGGTAATGCTAAATTTACCCACGGTTGGCTTTGTTTGGTCCCTCGGGCTTCGCCCTCGAGACCAAACCACGCCAACCGTGGGTAAATTTAGCATTACCCACACCCAGGCGTGGGTTATTGCTATAATAACATCCTTCTCAGTACAATGCATAGTTTGGCCTTTTACATACATACACATACACAAATATTTCAAGTACCTACCATGATTATACGTAGAAGCACAATTTCCACCCTTTTTATTATAATCTGTAAATTGCTTCAGTAAAGAGAAAGAAACTGCACTGGCAGTCCTGTATTCCATTATTGTCAAAGGCTTAGACAATTTTAATAACCCTTTCATGACAGAGACTAAATAAACCATTGCTTTACACTGAACATGATTAATGCAAGTAGTGTTATCATTGTTATGTCATTTTAAAATAAACTACTTTTGATTAATTGAAGTCTTGCTTCTAAATTATGACTATCTATAAATAAACACTGATATTTGATTAGCTGTGCTGAGTCAGTAGATGATGTCTACAATTTGTCTTTTTTAATCTTGTCTTTCTTTAACTGTAATAGTTAACAAAGACTTCCCTGAGTACTCTTAGAGCATATTTCAGTACCGGTGGTAGTTTGCAGTATTCTGGTGTTATTCTAACATGCAACAGTGCCAGTGATGAGACCATGCCACCTATATAACAGTGACAGTGTTTAGATTTGTGATTAAACCACTAATGAGGGATGAATAGAATCTGTATAATAGCTGTGTTACTACCTGAAAGTTGGACTATGTACTGAGGCACCATTCTTACCTAAGACAGCAATAATAATGTGGGCTGGGGCCAGAACATCTGTCTGAGAAGCTTTCAGTGATAACAGATATCACTCTGGTACTGTCTTGCCTCATGCCAAGGACACGGATGAATGACAGAACATTATCTTGACAGCTGTACTACCCTGTAGTGATAGCGATGAGTTCTTTATATCATTTGGACTACTGGTAATAATACTAAATAGGGGTAAATGCATCACTCTGACAATTATTCCCACAAGATGATGTGTGGAGGACAACAATATGGTAACATTCTAAGGCACAACAATGTATCTAATGTGGGAAGTATGATAAGCTTTTGACTGACAGCTTTATTAACATATGAGAGCAACACATATTCCTCTAGTACCACTTTTTTTATATATGTGTCTATGTATAAATATATTTATATAATGTTTTAACTGGGACAGAACACTAATCTCATTCAGTCAATTTCATTCTCAGTCCAGAATGTAAACACACATCAAATGGAAAAAATGAAAATAATTTATACAATAAAAGATCAGACTAAAAACAAATTAATGGTTAATATGCAGGAGAAAAAATAATTTAAGAAGGTAGTCGGCAAAAACCACTATGTGCAATATTTATATCAGTTAGAGTTAGAGTAATGATATGTTAGGAGTTAGAGAAGAGATGTTTTATATATATATATATATATATATATATATATATATATATATATATACATATGTATGTATGTATACACATACACACACACACACAAACGCACACACACACACATACACACAGACACACATACATGTATATTTGTGTATGTGACAATATCTATAGATTCATATTAACAGAATGATATGCAAGTAAATAGATTTTTTTGTGGGGGACACCTGGTCTGGTCCCTTATGATAACATTCTGACCAACTCCAGTGCAACTGGTGGGAGTAGAACTAATTTCTGGCATAGGTGCTACTTCATAGTAGCATCAGTATGTTCTCTGATACCATTTCCTCTATTCACTATGACACCACAGTCATTTCTTGCGCTGATTATAATATGTATTGTAGTGCAGTGTTGTCTTTATGACTTGCACTAATGCAACTGATCAGAGAGCAAACTATCTTTGCGATGGTGTTGCTACTCTGTGATGGCAATATGTGGGGCAATGATGTCATCCTAACTACAGCGATGTCATTGATGAAATGCATTATATCTGTATAAAAGTCATTCTACTAAGGGCTTCATGTAGTGCTATGGTAGCATTCTGAGTTGTGGCACAGAATCGGTTTAATAGCTTTACTACTGGTAAGATTTAGTACCTCTAACTAAGGGCTTCATGTATTGCTATGGTAGCATTCTGAGTTGTGGCACAGAATCGGTTTAATAGCTTTACTACTGGTAAGATTTAGTAGCCTCTAACTAAGGGCTTCATGTAGTGCTATGGTGGCATTCTGAGTTGTGGCACAGAATCGGTTTAATAGCTTTACTACTGGTAAGATTTAGTAGCCTCTAACTAAGGGCTTCATGTAGTGCTATGGTGGCATTCTGAGTTGTGGCACAGAATTAGTTTAATAGCTTTACTACTGGTAAGATTTAGTAGCCTCTAACTAAGGGCTTCATCTAGTGCTATGGTA
Organism: Protopterus annectens; assembly: GCF_019279795.1. NCBI lineage: Eukaryota > Metazoa > Chordata > Ceratodontiformes > Protopteridae > Protopterus > Protopterus annectens. Next base: position 356,103,541 of record NC_056745.1, read on the forward strand.
GCATTCTGAGTTGTGGCACAGAATCGGTTTAATAGCTTTACTACTGGTAATATTTAGTAGCCTCTAACTAAGGGCTTCATGTAGTGCTATGGTAGCATTCTGAGTTGTGGCACAGAATCGGTTTAATAGCTTTACTACTGGTAAGACTTAGTAGCCTCTAACTAAGGGCTTCATGTAGTGCTATGGTAGCATTCTGAGTTGTGGCACAGAATCGGTTTAATAGCTTTACTACTGGTAAGACTTAGTAGCCTCTAACTAAGGGCTTCATGTAGTGCTATGGTAGCATTCTGAGTTGTGGCACAGAATCGAATTAATAGCTTTACTACTGGTAAGATTTAGTAGCCTCTAACTAAGGGCTTCATGTAGTGCTATGGTGGCATTCTGAGTTGTGGCACAGAATCAGTTTAATAGCTTTACTACTGGTAAGATTTAGTAGCCTCTAACTAAGGGCTTCATGTAGTGCTATGGTGGCATTCTGAGTTGTGGCACAGAATCGGTTTAATAGCTTTACTACTGGTAATATCTAGTAGCCTCTAACTAAGGGATTCATGTAGTGCTATGGTGGTATTCTGAGTTGTGGCACAGAATCGGTTTAATAGCTTTACTACTGGTAAGATTTAGTAGCCTCTAACTAAGGGCTTCATTGAGTGCTATGTTGGCATTCTGAGTTGTGGCACAGAATCAGTTTAATAGCTTTACTACTGGTAAGATTTAGTAGCCTCTAACTAAGGGCTTCATGTAGTGCTATGGTGGCATTCTGAGTTGTGGCACAGAATCAGTTTAAAAGCTTTACTACTGGTAAGATTTAGTAGCCTCTAACTAAGGGCTTCATGTAGTGCTATGGTGGCATTCTGAGTTGTGGCACAGAATCGGTTTAATAGCTTTACTACTGGTAAGATTTAGTAGCCTCTAACTAAGGGCTTCATCTAGTGCTATGGTAGCATTCTGAGTTGTGGCACAGAATCGGTTTAATAGCTTTACTACTGGTAAGATTTAGTAGCCTCTAACTAAGGGCTTCATGTAGTGCTATGGTAGCATTCTGAGTTGTGGCACAGAATCGGTTTAATAGCTTTACTACTGGTAAGATTTAGTAGCCTCTAACTAAGGGCTTCATGTAGTGCTATGGTGGCATTCTGAGTTGTGGCACAGAATCGGTTTAATAGCTTTACTACTGGTAAGATTTAGTAGCCTCTAACTAAGGGCTTCATGTAGTGCTATGGTAGCATTCTGAGTTGTGGCACAGAATCGGTTTAATAGCTTTACTACTGGTAAGACTTAGTAGCCTCTAACTAAGGGCTTCATGTAGTGCTATGGTAGCATTCTGAGTTGTGGCACAGAATCGAATTAATAGCTTTACTACTGGTAAGATTTAGTAGCCTCTAACTAAGGGCTTCATGTAGTGCTATGGTGGCATTCTGAGTTGTGGCACAGAATCAGTTTAATAGCTTTACTACTGGTAAGATTTAGTAGCCTCTAACTAAGGGCTTCATGTAGTGCTATGGTGGCATTCTGAGTTGTGGCACAGAATCGGTTTAATAGCTTTACTACTGGTAATATCTAGTAGCCTCTAACTAAGGGATTGATGTAGTGCTATGGTGGTATTCTGAGTTGTGGCACAGAATCGGTTTAATAGCTTTACTACTGGTAAGATTTAGTAGCCTCTAACTAAGGGCTTCATTGAGTGCTATGGTGGCATTCTGAGTTGTGGCACAGAATCAGTTTAATAGCTTTACTACTGGTAAGATTTAGTAGCCTCTAACTAAGGGCTTCATGTAGTGCTATGGTGGCATTCTGAGTTGTGGCACAGAATCAGTTTAAAAGCTTTACTACTGGTAAGATTTAGTAGCCTCTAACTAAGGGCTTCATGTAGTGCTATGGTGGCATTCTGAGTTGTGGCACAGAATCGGTTTAATAGCTTTACTACTGGTAAGATTTAGTAGCCTCTAACTAAGGGCTTCATCTAGTGCTATGGTAGCATTCTGAGTTGTGGCACAGAATCGGTTTAATAGCTTTACTACTGGTAAGATTTAGTAGCCTCTAACTAAGGGCTTCATGTAGTGCTATGGTGGCATTCTGAGTTGTGGCACAGAATCGGTTTAATAGCTTTACTACTGGTAAGATTTAGTAGTCTCTAACTAAGGGCTTCATGCAGTGCTATGGTGGCATTCTGAGTTGTGGCACAGAATCGGTTTAATAGCTTTACTACTGGTAAGATTTAGTAGCCTCTAACTAAGGGCTTCATGTAGTGCTATGGTAGAATTCTGAGTTGTGGCACAGAATCGGTTTAATAGCTTTATAACTGGTAAGATTTAGTAGCCTCTAACTAAGGGCTTCATGTAGTGCTATGGTGGCATTCTGAGTTGTGGCACAGAATCGGTTTAATAGCTTTACTACTGGTAAGATTTAGTAGCCTCTAACTAAGGGCTTCATGTAGTGCTATGGTAGCATTCTGAGTTGTGGCACAGAATCGGTTTAATAGCTTTACTACTGGTAAGATTTAGTAGCCTCTAACTAAGGGCTTCATGTAGTGCTATGGTGGCATTCTGAGTTGTGGTACAGAATCGGTTTAGTAGCTTTACTACTGGTAAGATTTAGTAGTCTCTAACTAAGGGCTTCATGCAGTGCTATGGTGGCATTCTGAGTTGTGGCACAGAATCGGTTTAATAGCTTTACTACTGGTAAGATTTAGTAGCCACTAACTAAGGGCTCCATGTAGTGCTATGGTGGCATTCTGAGTTGTGGCACAGAATCGGTTTAATAGCTTTACTACTGGTAAGATTTAGTAGCCTCTAACTAAGGGCTTCATGTAGTGCTATGGTGGCATTCTGAGTTGTGGCATAGAATCGGTTTAATAGCTTTAATACTGGTAAGATTTAGTAGCCTCTAACTAAGGGCTTCATGTAGTGCTCTGATAGCGTTCTGAGTTGTGGCACAGAATCGGTTTAATAGCTTTACTACTGGTAAGATTTAGTAGCCTCTAACTAAGGGCTTCATGTAGTGCTATGGTGGTATTCTGAGTTGTGGCACAGAATCGGTTTAATAGCTTTACTACTGGTAAGATTTAGTAGCCTCTAACTAATGGCTTCATGTAGTGCTATGGTGGCATTCTGAGTTGTGGCACAGAATCGGTTTAATAGCTTTACTACTGGTAAGATTTAGTAGCCTCTAACAAAGGGCTTCATGTAGTGCTATGGTGGCATTCTGAGTTGTGGCACAGAATCGGTTTAATAGCTTTACTACTGGTAAGATTTAGTAGCCTCTAACTAAGGGCTTCATGTAGTGCTATGGTGGCATTCTGAGTTGTGGCACAGAATCGGTTTAATAGCTTTACTACTGGTAAGATTTAGTAGCCTCTAACTAAGGGCTTTATCTAGTGCTATGGTAGCATTCTGAGTTGTGGCACAGAATCGGTTTAATAGCTTTACTACTGGTAAGATTTAGTAGCCTCTAACTAAGGGCTTCATGTAGTGCTATGGTAGCATTCTGAGTTGTGGCACAGAATCGGTTTAATAGCTTTACTACTGGTAAGATTTAGTAGCCTCTAACTAAGGGCTTTATGTAGTGCTATGGTGGCATTCTGAGTTGTGGTACAGAATTGGTTTAATAGCTTTACTACTGGTAAGATTTAGTAGCCTATAACTAAGGGCTTCATGTAGTGCTTTGGTAGCATTCTGAGTTGTGGCACAGAATCAGTTTAATAGCTTTACTACTGGTAAGATTTAGTAGCCTCTAACTAAGGGCTTCATGTAGTGCTATGGTGGCATTCTGAGTCAAGGCACAGAATCGGTTTAATAGCTTTACTACTGGTAAGATTTAGTAGCCTCTAACTAAGGGCTTCATGTAGTGCTATGGTGGCATTCTGAGTTGTGGCACAGAATCGGTTTAATAGCTTTACTACTGGTAAGATTTAGTAGCCTCTAACTAAGGGCTTCATGTAGTGCTATGGTGGCATTCTGAGTTATGGCACAGAATCGGTTTAATAGCTTTACTACTGGTAAGATTTAGTAGCCTCTAACTAAGGGCTTCATGTAGTGCTATGGTGGCATTCTGAGTTGTGGCATAGAATCGGTTTAATAGCTTTACTACTGGTAAGATTTAGTAGCCTCTAACTAAGGGCTTCCTGTAGTGCTATCGTGGCATTCTGAGTTGTGGCACAGAATCGGTTTAATAGCTTTACTACTGGTAGATTTAGTAGCTTCTAACTAAGGGCTTCATGTAGTGCTATGGTGGCATTCTGAGTTGTGGCACAGAATCGGTTTAATAGCTTTACTACTGGTAAGATTTAGTAGCCTCTAACTAAGGGCTTCATGTAGTGCTATGGTGGCATTCTGAGTTGTGGCACAGAATTAGTTTAATAGCTTTACTACTGGTAAGATTTAGTAGCCTCTAACTAAGGGCTTCATGTTGTGCTATGGTGGCATTCTGAGTTGTGGCACAGAATCAGTTTAATAGCTTTACTTCTGGTAGGATTTAGTACCTCTAACTAAGGGCTTCATGTAGTGCTTTGGTAGCATTCTGAGTTGTGGCACAGAATCGGTTTAATAGCTTTACTACTGGTAAGATTTAGTAGCCTCTAACTAAGGGCTTCATGTAGTGCTATGGTGGTATTCTGAGTTGTGGCACAGAATCAGTTTAATAGCTTTACTACTGGTAAGATTTAGTAGCCTCTAACTAAGGGCTTCATGTAGTGCTATTGTGACATTCTGAGTTGTGGCACAGAATCGGTTTAGTAGCTTTACTACTGGTAAGATTTAGTAGCCTCTAACTAAGGGCTTCATGTAGTGCTATGGTGGCATTCTGAGTTGTGGCACAGGATCGGTTTAATAGCTTTACTACTGGTAAATTTAGTAGCCTCTAACTAAGGGCTTCATGTAGTGCTATGGTGGTATTCTGAGTTGTGGCACAGAATCAGTTTAATAGCATTAGTACTGGTAAGATTTAGTAGCCTCTAACTAAGGGCTTCATGTAGTGCTATGGTGGCATTCTGAGTTTTGGCACAGAATCGGTTTAATAGCTTTACTACTGGTAAGATTTAGTAGCCTCTAACTAAGGGCTTCATGTAGTGCTATGGTGGCATTCTGAGTTGTGGCACAGAATCGGTTTAATAGCTTTACTACTGGTAAGATTTAGTAGCCTCTAACTAAGGGCTTCATCTAGTGCTATGGTAGCATTCTGAGTTGTGGCACAGAATCGGTTTAATAGTTTTACTACTGGTAAGATTTAGTAGCCTCTAACTAAGGGCTTCATCTAGTGCTATGGTAGCATTCTGAGTTGTGGCACAGAATCGGTTTAATAGCTTTACTACTGGTAAGATTTAGTAGCCTCTAACTAAGGGCTTCATGTAGTGCTATGGTAGCATTCTGAGTTGTGGCACAGAATCGGTTTAATAGCTTTACTACTGGTAAGATTTAGTAGCCTCTAACTAAGGGCTTCATGTAGTGCTATGGTGGCATTCTGAGTTGTGGCACAGAATTGGGTTAATAGCTTTACTACTGGTAAGATTTAGTAGCCTCTGACTAAGGGCTTCCTGTAGTGCTATGGTGGCATTCTGAGTTGTGGCACAGAATCGGTTTAATAGCTTTACTACTGGTAAGATTTAGTAGCCTCTAACTAAGGGCTTCATGTAGTGCTATGGTAGCATTCTGAGTTGTGGCACAGAATCGGTTTAATAGCTTTACTACTGGTAAGATTTAGTAGCCTCTAACTAAGGGCTTCATGTAGTGCTATGGTAGCATTCTGAGTTGTGGCACAGAATCGGATTAATAGCTTTACTACTGGTAAGATTTAGTAGCCTCTAACTAAGGGCTTCATGTAGTGTTATGGTAGCATTCTGAGTTGTGGCACAGAATCAGTTTAATAGCTTTACTACTGGTAAGATTTAGTAGCCTCTAACTAAGGGCTTCATGTAGTGCTATGGTGGCATTCTGAGTTGTGGCACAGAATCGGTTTAATAGCTTTACTACTGGTAAGATTTAGTAGCCTCTAACTAAGGGCTTCATGTAGTGCTATGGTGGCATTCTGAGTGATGGCACAGAATCGGTTTAATAGTTGTTCTACTGGTATGATTTAGTAGCCTCTAACTAAGGGCTTCATGTAGTGTTTTGGTGGTATTCTGAGTTGTGGCATAGAATCGGTTTAATAGCTTTACTACTGGTAAGATTTAGTAGCCTCTAACTAAGGGCTTCATGTAGTGCTATGGTGGCATTCTGAGTTGTGGCACATAATCGGTTTAATAGCTTTACTACTGGTAAGTTTTAGTAGCCTCTAACTAAGGGCTTCATCTAGTGCTATGGTAGCATTCTGAGTTGTGGCACAGAATCGGTTTAATAGCTTTACTACTGGTAAGATTTAGTAGCCTCTAACTAAGGGCTTCATCTAGTGCTATGGTAGCATTCTGAGTTGTGGCACAGAATCGGTTTAATAGCTTTACTACTGGTAAGATTTAGTAGCCTCTAACTAAGGGCTTCATGTAGTGCTATGGTGGCATTCTGAGTTGTGGCACAGAATCAGTTTAATAGCTTTACTACTGGTAAGATTTAGTAGCCTCTAACTAAGGGCTTCCTGTAGTGCTATGGTGGCATTCTGAGTTGTGGCACAGAATCGGTTTAATAGCTTTACTACTGGTAAGATTTAGTACCTCTAACTAATGGCTTCATGTAGTGCTATGGTGGTATTCTGAGTTGTGGCACAGAATCGGTTTAATAGCTTTATAACTGGTAAGATTTAGTAGCCTCTAACTAAGGGCTTCATCTAGTGCTATGGTAGCATTCTGAGTTGTGGCACAGAATCGGTTTAATAGCTTTACTACTGGTAAGATTTAGTAACCTCTTTCTATGGGCTTCATGTAGTGTTATGGTGGCATTCTGAGTTGTGGCACAGAATCGGTTTAATAGCTTTACTACTGGTAAGATTTAGTAGCCTCTACCTAAGGGCTTCATCTAGTGCTATGGTAGCATTCTGAGTTGTGGCACAGAATTGGTTTAATAGCTTTACTACTGGTAAGATTTAGTAGCCTCTAACTAAGGGCTTCATGTAGTGCTATGGTGGCATTCTGAGTTGTGGCACAGAATCGGTTTAATAGCTTTACTACTGGTAAGATTTAGTAGCCTGGCATTCCTCAGAGTTAGGATAATGATAATAATGACGGAGCAAAACATCAAAAATCTGAAAATTAAAAGATGAATCATGCATTATAAATTAAGTGTGCATGAAATAAGAACTGCCACAGGACTTTGAAAGACCAACAAGTAGATGGTAAAACCTCCACTTGAGGTACTCATAACAGTGATTGCACCTTAGCAAAATCTTTAGTAGGAATTTCAACACTAAATTTATATGCATGAATCAATAATAACTGCTACCTTAAACTCATAATTGCTACTCTAAATGCATATTATTTTTTAACTTAACTCTTGGCCAACAGAGGCCTATTTTGTAACAGCCAGCCTATCAGTGCTATTAGACTGTATATATCATTTCATTTTTTAACTGAATTTAAATAAACAGTGGATAGACATACTTAAGTCATTCACACCTAGCAGCTATGGAAAGTTATACCCATAATAGTCTATACACATCATTATAATTTTTTTTTTCAAAATCAAGACAAAAAAACACAAAGAAAATATAGATATTCTGCAAACAGTAAATGTTATTTGAAAAGGAAGAATAGCAATGTTGTTCAGTAAAAACTTTATTTACAACAATGACCAGTACAAAAAATACAAAATCATATTTTTCTCTAAATTTTTTCATAATTCCATATGTTAAAAATTATACAAGTTAGACACAGTGTCAGCACCATCTGTATTCATCTGGGCCAGCCAATGGCTTAGTGTTGAACTCTGTATTATCCCAATTGCATACCTCTCAATTGTACCTCATTATGAGTAACATACCTCATTTGGGGTCTTAAAAAGTTCATGTTCCTCAAAGTTCCACATTTAAAGAGTCTGTCACACATTCAGGGTTAGGAATTTTTTTAAGTGAAATCCATAGTAAATAGAAATTAATCATATTAATTCATTAAAGGATCTTCTTTATAAGTAAAATCAGCATAGTTTAACCATCCTATGACCTTCCTAGTTGAAGTTGTTAGTAAGCCATTAGTATGTGTTCCGCATTTTGCCCATTTGTTCCACATTATGAAGATGAGTGTTCCTCATTTTGGCGATGGAAGGTTGAGAGCTATATCCAATTGTAATGGGCTTATAACTGAATAAATCACTTCCCAAAAGTTTCCACTGTGCCCTATGATTTAATTTGCTATGAAACCAAAGAATATTCTTTTGAGATACCCCACTGGTTGCCAGATGTTGCATTATAGTTACACAGTTCATTGTGTCAAATGTTTAGAGTATACCTGGTCCATTGTCTATGTTTACATCACAACTCATCTTCTTAGTGTTACAATTTAAACATATGTATATGGCAACCTTGTCTAAAGCTACTTTACTTGCTATGCAAGAAATTCAACTATTTTATGACATAAACTGTTTTTACATTGATCTTTCTCTTAACTTGACTAAATGACTTCATATATGAAAGGGTAAGATGTATACACTAGGGATGTTTGTTAATCTATTTGCTTATATGCTAACTGAGTAGGTGAACTGGTCCTTTACCATTTTTCAGCCATTGGCTGGACACAAAGGAAACAGCAACAATACTGAGTAGTTTAGTATATTACAAAGCAAAATAAAATTCTTACGCAACATAGCATACAGTGTGATATTGACTTCTGAGGAAAATTCATAGGAAGTTATTTTTGTACAGCTGAACCTTGGAACACAAGTATACTTAAAAACTTACCATGTTCAGTAGTATTCTTTTAGGGGAATATGAAGAAAAAACTGAAGTATATTTGTAGATATATATCTTTGATTGCAAAACTTTATTACCCCAAATATACCTTTGAAACTTCTTTTTGAAGGGACTGAACCCCCTGCACCCCTATGGTGAGGGATAATCCCTCTAAATTAATTACTTAAATATACTCATTCCATGGTCCATTGGTCTGACATTTGGCTTAGAGGATTAAGGAGTTGTTAAGCTGTTTCCTGTGGTCCTGTGGTCAAGGTTTGATTCCTTCAGCCTCCATTGTCTAACTCTGTGAAACTGAGCAGGTCATTTAGCCAGACACCGTTCCTGGGCTGAATGTGAAAAGCTCCATGAATATCAGTGTGCTACCCCCAGAAAAACAAAAATAAATAAATGGTAGCAGAACAGTAGAGAAAAGAGAAAAATGCATAACGTGAATCACTCCTGATGCACAAATACATTTCATAAAAAACATAATTACAGAAAACATACCTTAAAATGTTTTTTTGAAGGGAGACAAGCCCCACCCCCCACAACACTTGTGCCCCCTACACCAACCCTTCTTAAACATACCAATTCCACAGTTGCACAACAGTGGAGAAAAGAGAAAACACAATAAATGACCCATTGCTTCCATACAAGCACAAAACACCCCAACAATGACAATCTCTTGACTTTACAACTTTTATTCGGTCATAATGTATTCAAATATGATTTCAGTCAAATAAGTTTTTACCAGTTTTGTTCACTCAATTGTTTTTAGAAAAATGAGATTTAATCAAAAGAATTGCTACTATATATATATATATATATATATATATATATATATATATATATATATTATACACACACACACACACAAACACACACACACACAAACACACACACACACACACACACACACACACACACACACACACACACACACACACAGGAGAGTATAGGCTCATATGTTCATAGGAAATTACTAAGCTAATGGCTCAAAAGCCTTTACAAGCCTAGCCAGTTTTATCTGGATTCTACCCAATGTTCTATCCTTAAGGTAAAGGTAATAAGGGTAAGCAGGTGAGGTTTTGACAACTTTTACAGACTGCCTCTGGCCATAAGGGACATGGGCACCACTCCAGGAGTGAATCTGCAATTCCCCATCCATTGTTCCAGATTGTGACTGAATATGGTTGGGGAAGGGATCTGCTTCACATGAATAGGAAACCTATTCTAAAGAAGAGGCAATCTCTGGAACACATATCTGTCTCTCCAGCATGATCTATTCATATCAGGGATCAGATTTAGATCTTTGCAGTGGGTAACCCACATGGAGTTAATTTTGTGGATATGCAACATTTCCATCACGGCTGGGTCAAAGACTGTCTTGTAGGTCAGGTATAGATCACCCCTCAGTAATTGGTTGGAAACTGAGTACAGTGATGGGGCTTTTAATCAATCCACATATGACATGTTGGCTGTACCCTGTATTCCTTTAGGGCAAAACCTCTGAGGACACACCAGCTGTTGCAGGTGCCTGGAGAGGTACATGCTACAGGGTGCATTGTTCTCTATTATTGATCTGATGAGGGCCGAGTACAGTGGTACTATAACATCCTTAGATTTGGATATCATGTCCTTACTTATAAGCTGAGCCACATAGAAGGATTTCCTTACCACCACGTACATATGGTGGTCAAAGTCCATATTATTATCTAAATGAGTACCCAGATCTATCTTCACTGGGTCCACTCTTAGGTGGTTGCTATTAATGAGGTAATTTGCAGGGGTATTTGATTTCCCAAAGGGAATTATTATGCACTTCTTCACATTTAGTTTGAAGCCATGGCTCTGACACCAATCATTAGTCTGCATCTGTCCCTTCTGTAGCATATCAACATCATTTGGGGAGCCGATGATTGCCCCCAACTTGCAGTCATCAGCAAACATGGTCAGTCAAAGGCCATATACATTTGCCTTGACATCTGAGAAGTATATCTCAAACAGAAGGGGGGCCCACCACTGAGACCCTGTGGTACTTCACTGAAATCTGGCCTCTTGCTGGATGTGGACTCCCCCACTCTAATAACATGTGCCTTGCCATTGAGCCATTTGACTATCCATCTGGTAATGAAGAGGTTTATGCCCAATTTTGTAAGTTTATCTATAAAACCCAAGTGGGGTATTGTCACCTGCCTTGACCAGGTCAAAGTAGATGGTATGCAAGGGCATACCCTCATCCATGGTCTTTGTGACCTTCTCAAAGAAGTCCACCAGATTGAGCAGGCATGACCTACACTTGATGAAGCTGAACTGGATTGGGTCTAGAGTCTGGAGATTTCCTATGTCATTGTTAATCAGACCCATGATTATCCTTTCAATAGCCTTGCATATGAGGCTAGTCAGACTTATGGGTAGGTAGTTTTCTTGGTCCATTGATGGTCCCCCTTATACAGAGAGATGACTGTTGCCATCCTCAACTCTACTGCGAAAAAGCTCATCTGGATACTGTGGTTAAACAAAGATCTGAGTGGGTCTGCTAGGTACCTGGGTTTCTGTCAGTGTCCACTGATGCCATGTTTCTAGCTTTAGAGAGTGCAGTGATGACCTGTTCTTTTGTTATAACAGGCAAAAGAAGGGTAGGCAGTATTTAATGGGGGACAGACTGGAGGTAATGAGGGGTGAAATTTAAGCTGAAAGTGTACGCTAGCAGGTTTGGTATTTCTTCTGACTGAGTATAGATAGTGCCATCTACAGCCAACTCAGCACATTGTTGATTGTTTCCCTTAAGATTTTGGACATAAGTAAAAAACACTTTGTGGTTATCCTTTGTTTGGGAGGCTACTCTACTCTCATATTTAGCTTTTGAAGACTTGACTAGCTCCCTGATTTGCCTGTTGAGACTAATGTGAGATTTTACTCTCTGTTGTGCACATTCCCACTTACTTCTATCCAGGAACTTCTTCTTTCTGTTGTATAATCTATTTATGCCAGTGCTCCATCGGGGTAACTTGTTTTTCTGGATAGGCTTGGGTTTAGTTTGGACAGGTACTGTCTTTTCCCTGCATTTGTTTAAGTGGCTCTACAGGGCATTCATGTATACTTCTGCATAGGCCTTCATGTTGTCATGGTTAGGGGATGGTTTAAAATTGCCTATGCTATCGCTTAATTGGAGGTACCTTGTCTTGAAAAATTCTTTAGGGTTTTAGGATTTAATGGGGTGGTTCTACAGTCACATTTATTTAAAAGGAGACCAATTTATAATTTGCGATCTGATGTTACCAATGAGAGCATTATGCTGGGGGGAGTGCAATTCGATGCTCCCCCATTTTTGTGAGTACTATGCCAAGAATATTTGAGCCCCTAGTGGGAGTGCAGACCAGCTGTTCCAGAGCATTTGCATTGACAAAGTCCAGGAATCTTTGAACCTACAGGTTAGTGGTCATGTACGTTTCCCATTTTATAGAGAGTTAGTTTAAGGCGATGAGCTATGAACTAACTCAGTTATCAGTTGAAGGCATTTTGTAAATATTTGCTCATCGCTCTTACATATTTAAAGCACCATTTTGTGGCCAGCAGCAGTGTTAATGTCCATAAGACAGTACTGGGAAACACAAGTACATGATGTAAATAAAACAACTTGCCTATAAGCAAACCTATTTTGCAAACATGGACAGCTTATATGAAGTAAAGGCAAGTTTATTATAAGAATTAAGATATAGTGGGTGTTAAATTGGGTGGAATGTACACAGAATGCAATGTCAAGAGTACTGACATAAGTAAGAGGGAGGTTAAAATGAAAAAAGTACTCAGTTTATACAGTCAAATATAATTATGTCACAAAGAAACACTTTAAACTTTAACACTTGCATATTGATGTAGAAGTATTTAATCCTGTTCACAATTCTTTTTTTTTCAATAATTTTTATTTTTATTTTTACATTAATAAATGTCACAAATAAAAACTATCTTACAACATGACCGTATATATATATATATATATATATATATATATATATATATATATATATATATATATATATATATATATATGTTATACATTGATGTCAAATACCACAGGATATAGGTCATACAACATATCTATTTACACTATGTACATAGATGCTTTCACTGTTAGTTCCACAGTTATATAGACAGTATATACATTCGTAATATCCAAGTTAACATTTAATATCTGAACTTGTATGTGTTCTTTGGTTCCATTATAGTGTATTTCTAAGTTGCTGTGTGATGAATTATGCTAATATAATATTAAAGGTTTGTGCCCAAATTTCTCTGGATTTCATGTTTTTGTTTCTTTTATCTATTACTATTTTATGAGCTAAAAGGTGTTGTATAGCTACTTGTTTAAAACCCTCCCAAGAGATATTTATCGTATCTAGCCGTTTAAAAGCTATATACAGTTTCATTAGTAGGAAAATTGTTAAAAGTATATTTGCTTGTTTTCTTGGTATGTTGGGTGGGAGAATGTGTAATAGTGTGAATTCCCAAGTTAATGTTGATGTTTGATAACACGTTTTTTGTAATTGTACCTTGAGAGAGTTCCAGAGTTTATAGACACATTTACAGCTCCAAAATACATGGATTGTCAGCTATCTGGTCCTTACAGTGTGGGCAGAAAGGTGATTTTGATGTGTTAAATTTGTGTAGGATTGCAGGTGTAAAATAAGCATTATTATTGATCATGAGCTGAGTGTATGCTAACTTTTTGAGGGATATAATCTTCAGTGTTAGATTGATTGCCTGGCTTATTTGCTGATCATCTATGGATGGTTTAATTTTTCTCCAGTAGTTAGAGAAGAAAAGGTCTTTCTGGTGTTTGATTTCATTTATCATTTTATATGAATTAGTAATAGTTTTCTTTGTTGTGATAATAGTTTTCCAAAACCTGCTACAAGTTTCTATGTCACTATTGGTCATAGTAACATTTTGGAGGTAACTGGAACACAGTTCCTTGATTTGTCTTAGGATTATTATGTGTGATTTAGGGAGGTTTAAGTTGGTCCTCATTTCTTGTATTGAACAGTTAAGGTAGGGATAAATATCTTGGATTGTTTTATCTTTCAGTCTGGGAAAAAGGACTAAGTCCAGCATCTTATTGTTTATTTTTAAATTTGGGTTTTTATGATGGAGTTGAAGTATTGTAATGGCTTGTCTAAGGTTCAAGAATTGAAAGAGTTTTTGCGCTAAGTTGATTGAATGTTTTAAGGGCTCTATAATGTTATAAGTTTGTATTTCTTTCTGCTTCAGGAATGGAAGTGTTTTGGGATTGAAACCTAGAGCTTTAATATATCTATAATAGATTGTCACCCAAAGAGGAGACCAATTTTCCATTGACGGGTTATGTTCTGCTATTCTGAATATTCTGTTTGTGTTAATGATCGAGTAGTACATTTTAAAATCTGGTAGCTTTAGTCCTCCTTTGCTTTTGGTGAGTGTTAATTTTGGATAGGAGATTCTGTTTTTTTTGGGTTCCCATATACATTTTGCTAGGAAGGTATGAATTTGTTTGAATAATTTATTATGTATTGTTGTCTGTGATGTCATGAATATATACATTAGTCTAGGTAAAATGTTCATTTTGTTTATTGATACTTTGGCCAAGAATGGTAGTTTTAGGTTGTTCCATCTTTTACAGTCTTGCATTATATTTTGCCATTTAAAGTTTACATTGTGTTGGTAGAAGTCTTTGTTATTCTGGAAAAAGGTGATTCCCAGACATTTAGTTTCTTCTTTTATTTTTATTGTGTTTAACAATGGTATTAGTGAGATGAGTTTGGGTGTTTTTAGGGGGAAAATATTAGTTTTATTGAGGTTTAGTTTGTAGTTAGACATAGTCGAGAAATATTCAATTGCAGTTATTATTTTGTTTATATCTGAATTTGGTGTAGTGCAGTATATGTTCAGATCATCCGCAAATGCAGTGAGGTATATTTTGAAGTTGTGTGTTGATGGAGGATTGTGGTATGTGTTTTGTTTAATGTATAGAAAGAGTGGTTCTAGGTATAGGTTAAACAGGAAAGGTAATAATGGGCATCCTTGTCTTGTTCCATTTTTTATTAGGATCCTATTTGACCAAGTTTTATTTATATATAGAGATGTGTATGGGTTGCTATAAAGAGTTTGGATGATCTGAATGAAGTTATTGGGTATATTAAATTAGGGTAGTGTTTGGAGTAAGAATTCTAGGTTAACCCTATCAAATGCCTTGTGGGCATCCACTACCATTGTGTAGATGTTGATATTGTATTGGTTAGCGTAGGATATTAGTGCATCTAATGTTAATGTATTGTCACTAGTCTGTCTATGTGGCGTAAGACCAGATTGTTCTGGGGAGATGATTTTCTCTATCAGATTTTTCATTCTGTTTGCAAGTATAGAGGTAAATATTTAAGTATCTATATTTAAGAGGGAGATGGGTCTGTAGCTGTCGGGGTTTTGGGGGTCTGTGTGTTCTTTTAATATAAAGATGGTTTTAGAGGCATTAAAGTGGATATCATTTATTTTATAGTTTATTATGTAATTCAGTGTATAGTATAGTAGTTTGGCTATCAAGGGGGAAGATGCTTTGTAAAAACCAGAACCACAAGACAAAACGCTAGTAGCCACTCGTATACTGGAACAGCAGTAGTACAAAACAGTTGTAGAAATTCAATGTAAAACACTTCCAAAAATGTGAAGTGTAGCTGCTGAAGAATAAATCGCTGCCCACAAGACTGTAATAAAGTCTTTTATTAAAACAGATGTTAAGCGCTTTCACTCGTTTCAACGAGCTTCATCAGAACAAACCTGTTTTGTACTACTGCTGTTCCAGTATACGAGTGGCTACTAGCGTTTTGTCTTGTGGTTCAGGTTTTTACATTGGTTTGAACAAAACGTTGGATTTCAGAAGATGCTTTGTAAAATTCTGATGTGAGTCCATCCGGAACCAGAGCCTTATGTGCTTTTAAGTGTTTGATTGTTGTAATAATTTTACTAATGGATATCGGTTCAGTTTGTTTTTTTTGTTGGTCTAAATTTAGTTTAGGGAATTTCAGTTTTTGAAGAAAAAGAGTTCTATCTTCCTTTGAGGTTTGTAGTATTTGTGCTCCATATATTTGAGAGTATATTTGTTCAAATGTTTTAATAATTACTTCATTTTTGTGTAGTTTTTGTCTCTGTAGTTTATTTCTGATATATCGGAGGCATTTTTGTGTTGGGAGATAATTCTGGCCAGAGCTCTAGATGGTATTTGAGCTTCTTCTGTGTAAGTGGCTAACATTCTGACTTCATAAAAAGACAGGTTCCTGATTTCTGACATATATAGATCACTTTGCAGTTTTAAAAGTTCTGCTTCTGTTTGGTTCTTGGGGTTATTTATTAGTTCTTTTTCAAGATGCTCTATTTTCCCTTTCAGTATATGCTCCTCTTTCAGTTGTATTTTTTATAGTATGCTGCTTTTTTGATAAACAATCCTCTGATTTGTGCTTTGGTTGCAGCCCATTCTATGTCAGTTGGTACTTGGGAGTTAGTGATACTTGTAAGAGCTATTTTTAGTATTGCTTCTGTTTCTTTTATTACATCCATTTTGGAAAGTAAATTAGGGTGTAATGACCAATTATGACCCCTATTCTCTAAATATATCTTTTTGTCCCAGTTAATGTTCAGTGTGATTTTGGAGTGATCTGAAAAGAACCTGGTATGTATAGTTATTGTTGGGTCCATGTTAATGAATATGTCAAAGATTAAGAAGAAGTCTTTACTTGACCACATTTTGTGGCATTGCGAATAGAATGTGAATTTCCCTGTTTTATCTGCACTGTTCCCATATTTAAAAGGGTCATATAGTTTGAAATCTTGTTTGAGTTCATTAAGGGCTAATGTGGCTTGTTTATTATGTGATTTGGTCAGATTAGATTTATCCTTTTCTGGGTTTTGATATGTGTTGCAGTCACCTCTAATCACTAGGTAGTGATCTTTAAATTGGTTTAAGGTTGGGTATAATGACATAAAAAAGTGTTGTTGGTTATTACAGAGTGCGTAAACATTAAGTACCATTATAGGTTTTGGTATTGTAGGACTACTAAATGTTACGTAACACCATCTTCCCTCCTTGTCAGCTTTGGTTTTAAGTATTTTATCCATAAATTGTTTTTTAATTATTATGGCAGCCCCAGCACTGTCTGTTTTCCCCTCTGAAGCTATCATTTGACTTATCCATTTCTTTCTGCTAATTTCTGCCCATTGCTCTGCAGTCAAGTGTGTTTCTTGTATTAGTATGAGGTTGGCTGTGGTTTTTAATGTAAGGTGTAAGAATAGTTTTCTTTTCTTCTTGTTTTGGAGCCCTTTAACATTCCGTGATTCTATTTCCCACATTTATTTATTAGGTGTATTCCTTAGATATGCCATGTATATTAGTTTTGTTTTGTTATCTTTGTATGTGTTACTGTGTGATGGTTTAGGAAAGCATCTATTTATCCCCGTCCCTACTCTGTAGCTAACCACTCTATCTGTTCACAATTCTTGACCCATGCACATAACTAACAATGGACATGCTAACAATGGATGTGAGAGGGGCACAATGCAACATTGTTACAAAGGAGAATCAATGTGATATGGATATAGATAACATGCCAAGTTGAGATAACAGTTAACAATGACAGTCAATACACTGGAGTATTTGCATAGACTGCAGTAATTGAATATGACATGCATATATACAGGGAATGTACGTGTGATAATTGATGGTAGTATATATATATATATATATATATATATATATATATATATATGGGTCTACTACTAATGCCCGAAACGACGATTCCCCGACGGAAAACTCACCGACGCCAGATGACCGACAGGTAAGTGTACCGACAGGGTGATTTGCCGACAGCGGAAAGACCAACAAGGGAATGTGCGATCGCGACGCGGTAAGTGTGCGATGGTGATGGAGTTAGGAGCGGTCAGGTAAGTGCTCGAGATTGTGGGATGTCGGGTTAGGCTGTGGGAAAGGTGAGTGTGTGTTCGTGTCGGAGGTATGGTTCGGGTAAGGTAAGTGTGTGCTAGTGAGGGACTGTAGTTTAGGGACGGGTTAAGTGAGTTAGGGTTAGGGTGCAGGTAGGTGATGTGTGCGTTAGTGTCGGAGCTTGGGCTAGGGGTGGGTTAAGTGAGTTAGGTTAGGGTGCAGGTAGGTGAAGTGTGCGTTAGTGTCGGAGCTTGGGCTAGGGGTGGGTTAAGTGAGTTAGGGTTAGGGTGCAGGTAGGTGATGTGTACGTTAGTGTCAGAGCTTGGGCTAGGGGTGGGTTAAGTGAGTTAGGGTTAGGGTGCAGGTAGGTGAAGTGTGCGATAGTGTCGGACCTTAGGGTTAGGGTTTGGGTCAGGGCTAGTGTGTATGCTATGTAGTGTCGCGTGTTGTTTACGTTCCGTGTGTCGGTGTAATGGTGTTAGGTGTTTTGCATTGTCGGGTTTGTGTGTTGTCGGTCATCTGGCGTCGGTGAGTTTTCTGTCGGGGAATCGTCGTGTCGGGCATTAGTAGTAGACCCATATATATATATATATATATATATATATATATATATTCCCTACTTCATCATGTATAAGCAAGAAGAAATGAGCCCTGCAGCTGTTGTGCCATACACATCAGAAAGGAATATTTTCCCATTAGTTGTCATTTAACAACTACAGAAGGGGTATACTGCCTAGTAGCATGCATTAGAAAACCATATGTTACATATTTGTGTACTTCCTAAACAGTAATACAATAACATGCAAAATGCACATGGTTATACTGGGCATGCTTACAAGAAATTACAGCTAACAATGCCATAACAGCATGTAAATAACACAAACACACAAGAAAGTGTCCTAACGCAGGCCCAATCACAGTTTATGATGATCTTGCTAATGCTATGTAGTAAAAAATGTTATGTAATTCCTCATGTCCTTTAAAGTTGTACAGTGTGAAGAAAACAATTATAGTCATGCACAAATGTTTGCAAGAAGACATGTTATACAGTGAATTCTAATTTGGAAATTAAGTAATGCCTGTGAACAATCAATGGCACACTCAACATTTGCATCTTGCCAAACTCAATCCATACCAAGACAGATATCAGAAAGATGCATATCAACCTGTAATATGCTGTCCGTGTCATGACAAACACACTTGAAGAGCTTACAGCACTTCCCTATTGCAATGGGTATGGATCCTTTAAGGTGATGCCATAAAACGTTGCCCTCTTACTGTGCCATAACTATTTCCTTTATCTAAGCCACTCCCATCTGATACAGTTATCTGACAGACAGATGTTACCAGATTCAAACTCCTTGCTTATCATACTATACACTCTACAGAGCTGTTTATCAACTGTGTTTGCCACATAACATAGCAATGGATATTGTCACAAATAAATGAAATTAATATGTGAGGTAATAAAGGCACATTTGAAGACAATTTGTACAAAATGATTTTGTCAGAATATTAACAGGAAGGTAACTATGATAATGTTCCCTCAACTTTGAGTAATGCAATATCAGTGAAAGTTTTTCCTGTTTGTAGATCAATGTGTGTGTATGTATCTTTAAGAAGCTATCCAAGGGCTTGCACAAGTGTATAAATACTGAGCACGTGAAGTCTGACTGCCATTTTCTAGTAAGCCATTGAGATGTAAGCATCTATGTATATAAGGTCTGTCTGTTAATCAGTTTGTTTATATTTTATGATGCTGCTATCAATCCTGATGTGTTTCATAGGTTCATAGGTTCATAGGTAGGTACTAGGCTATTGGTCCAAGGACCTACGTAAGCCTAGCCAGCAAGGTTCCATAGCTTACACCACCCAAGAAAGTTATTTTCCTGTGCCACTGTCCAGCAGAGACACAGAAGTGATCCCCGGGGTGTATTTCCTATTTCCCATCCACTCATCAAGATTTTTCTTGAAGATTGCTAATGAAGAACTTTGCTTGACATAGATGGGTAGCTTGTTCCAGAGTATAGGAAGTCTCTGGGACAGGAATCTATCCCTCCAGAGTGTACTGTTTATTGTGGTGACAAGGTTTAGGTCCCTAGAGCATGTAGCTTGGAGGGATTGGGATTTCTTTAGAAGTAGCATGTCCAACAGCTCTGGGTTTGACATAGCTTTATATGTTAGGCAGAGATCACCTCGGAGAAGGTGATATGCTATGGAGTAAAGCTGGAGTTTTTTGAGACAGTCAGTGTAGGGCATTTGTTTGAGGCCAGTAATCCTCATTTGTGAGGTACTTATGTGGCCTTTCCAGCTGCTGCAGATATCTTGTGAGGTACATTCCAAAAGGGGCATTGTACTCTATAATGGGTCTAATGAGTGACAAGTAGAAAGGAACAATGACCTCTTTTTTCCTAGATGAGAACTCTTTTATGATGAGGTGTGCCACGTAGAAAGACTTCCTGACTACTGTGGTGATGTGACTATCAAAGGAGAGACTACTGTCCACCTGAGTCCCAAGGTCTCTTATCATGCATTCGGTGTTAAGTAGATTGCTGCCTATGTAGTTCATGGGTACAGAGTTTTTACCAAAAGGGATGACACTGCACTTTTTGGCAGTGAGCTTGAGGCCATGGCTCTAACACCAGGCATCTGTCTCAGTGAGGCCCTTCTGCAGGATATCCACATCATTTGGGGACTTGACTATGGCTCCTAGTTTGCAGTCATCTGCGAACATCATTAGCCAGAGGCCTTCTGTGCTAGCCTTTACTTCAGAGAAGTAGATACCAAACAGGAGAGGTTCCAGGATGGAACCCTGTGGTACTCCACTTGTCACTGCTTTGAGGTCAGATCTGAAGTCTGCAACTTTTACAGTGTGGGTCCTGTCAGTGAGCCAGTTGGCAACCCATCTTGTGATGTAGGGATTTATACCTAGTTTAGTGAGCTTAGCTATAATTCCAGAATGGGGGATGGTGTTGAAAGCCTTCACGAGGTCAAGATAGGCTGTGTGAACCACCTTACCCTCATCTACGGCTTTGCTGACTGCCTCAAAGAAGTCGATCAGGTTCAGGAGGCATGATCCGCCTTTCACCAACCCGAACTGGGTGGGATCCAGAGTTTGGAGGTTACCAATGTCTTTGTTTATGAGTTCTATGATGATACATTCCATGGCCTTGCAGACCAGGCTCGTCAGGCTAATAGGTCGATAGTTCCCGGGATGAGTGGTGGCTCCCCCTTTGTGGAGTGGGATAACTGTTGCTGTACACCATTCAGTGGGCACAAAGCCTGATGCGAGGCTATTATTGAACATGGTGCTTAAGTGGGGAACCAGTTCATTCTGAAGTTCGTGTAAAATGCAGCCTGGGATGTTGTCTGGTCCCATGGATGCTGTGTTTTTGGCTTTAGAGAGTGCAGCTTTTACCTGCATAGTTGTGATTACAGGGACTCTGCATTCTTCCTATATGGATATCGGCCCTTTAGGGGGTGAGAGGGGGCTAAAGTTAGCACTGAACCTATCTGCCAGGATGTTGGCAATATCAGTTGGTTCTGTAATTTTCGTGCCTTCGTGCTGTAACTCAGAGCAGATCTGGGTGTTGCCATCTCGATTCTTGACATAGCTATAGAAGGCTTTGTGGCTGTCCTTGGATTTAGTGGCGATTTTGTTTTCGTAGCTAGCTTTGGAGGATCTTATAAGGATCTCAGCTTCTTACTGAGGCTGACCAGGGAGCTCCTCCACTCATGGGATTTTACTCTTTTTTGCAACAGTTTCTTCCTTCTGTTGTACAGTTTGTTTATGGCAGGGGACCACCAGATTGGCTTCCTTTTTTTGGAGGATAGCGTCTTGGTTCTGTTTGGGATAGCACGATCCATGCACTTGTGTAAGTGCTTATAGAGTGCATTTGTGTAGGATTCAGCAGTTCTAACGGTATTGTCCATCTGCATGGGTCTCATGAAGTTCACCACTTCTGTCTTAAGAAGCATGAAGTTAGCATTGGAGAAATTTTTTACTGTGGTTTCTTTAATGGGGGGTGGGGGCGGGATGTGGATATCAAGGGTGATAAGCTTATGGTCAGATCGGACCAACGAGGAGTTGACTTCAGGTCTGGAACACCGGTCACTCATGTTGGTAATGACTAGGTCTAGGATATTGTTGCCCCTGGTGGGGGTGTGGATAAGTTGATCTAGGGCATTGGAGTTTATGAATTCTAGAAAGCATTGAGCATCTAAACGAAATACCATGGTGTCAGAAGTAGCATGTCTAAAAGGACTTGAGGCCAGGATGGAATCCAAATTCTTCAGTTGCATTCGAGCGGCACCCAGTTGGAACTGGAGGAATATAGAGAATTGACTCATCCCTACCACAAGCATACTTCACAAAGCAGGTCAGAAACAAATTTCAGACATTAAAACTTGCTTAGCACTATTTCTTGTTCATAAAATATGAAACTAGGCATACAGAACACCCTAAACAATATTTGCATAAACCAATATGTCCGATATTGATAAAAATATTCAAATTACTACTGAAAATGTTTGAAATAAAGTCTTAATTGCATAAAACAATTAAAATAAGAGGAAACAACCACATTTTCACTAAGCACATATTTTTTTTTTGTATTTATCAAAGATATCTAAGTTATCAGAAGTGTATAAAGTGTTTGCATATTTGTGCAGTGTTACAGTAAAGTTTTTTTCACAGAATACAGCCATTACAGAGAATATTTTGCCGAGTACAATATTTCAAAATGTTTAGCATGCATTTGAATGTTATTACAAGTTCACAGACCAGGAGAATTCAGTATCTGTCAGCCTGGGAAGACATGGGCAACACTTCCATCACATTGCTTTGTCAAAGATGGCCTCCATCTGTCCCCCTTGGGTTTCCGGATTTTGGCTAAAACTTTATCCACACCTTAGAGCCTTTTTAAGCAATGCCAAAGTGACAAACCAGTCCAACATTGCCAATAAAACCCAAAAGAAATTTCACATCCTACAAGTTCTCTTCATGCTGGAGAATATAGACATCTGTGTCATTACTGAGACATGGTTTAAAGGCACAGAAAGTACTTTGGCAGTACAAGACTAAAGTGCCTTCCACACATTTACACCACTAGCCCCACAGACATGGACTATAGGTGGAGGTGTCTTGATCTACATTAGTAAAAATATATATCTCAAGTTTGGTTAAACAGGATGATATTCTGGAATTCATCCATATGTAAATCACCCTAGATAGAGTCTCTTACCATATTTTAGAAAACTATAGGTCACCATCTATGTCACAAGAATCTCATAACTCCTATCTAGATCTACTGGAGGCACTCTCCATCCAAGCAAGTATTTTGTTCATGGAAGACTTTAATACCTTTTACAGACTGGGAAACATGCACTGCCTCCAATTTGCATGCACAACAATTCCTGGAATTTATTAATATAAATGACCTTAATCAGTTAGTTTTCACTCCAACCAGAGGTTCAGACACACTGGACCTAGTCATCATTGATATCAAAGAGCCCCCCCCCCCCATGTCATGTACTCACTGGTGAGGTCAGACCACAAAGCTATCTCCTTCAAAATAAAAATCAACTTGGGAAACTCAGCCACACCAGTTACACTTAGGAACTACTCTAAAACCAACTGCATCCTATTAAGCAAGGTTTGTCAAAATTCAATGCTCCATCTAACCCCGAATTCACAACAGTCTGTGCAGAATTGTTCACAGAATTGCTATACAAACATGCAAATGGCTGCACAGACACTGTTGTACCTCCCAGAAGTAAGCCAAAAGCAAACCCACAAACAAAGCACACTGATGGACTGTAATCTTAATAGTGTATATAACAAATGGAAAAAGGTCAAGGCCAAAATCAGAAAGAGCAGCTCTCTTAATGACAAGAGCTCATTAATTAAACTAATCAGGAAACTATTTGGACTAATTAAATCCAACAAGGTCAACTGTGACATAAAGAAAGCCTTGCAGGCTAAAGACAGCCACAACGCCTTCTACAGCTATTGCTGAAACCTCAAAAGTAACATGCAGCAGTGTGCTGGATTGGTATTAAATGATTAATAGCTGAAAGAAACAACAGACAGGAATGGCAGAGCTGAGTAGTTAGCCGCTGTTTATTTTATGAAGAGCTTTTCGTTTGCTTTACGAAGCAAACTTCTTCAGATAAAAAACAATGGATACAAAGTATCTAATAAAAAGATAAAATCATGTCATGTGGTTAACGAGACCAATCAAGACACACAATTCAGACACAATATTAAAAATGAACTCCCTCTCTTAAAGAACACTACTACTAAAGCCTGAAAAACGGAATACTGCTCAATGAAATAAAAGTGACAGTATGCAGTGATTAATAACTTCTACAGCCCATATCACTTGCTATACTAAATAAAACTTACTTAAAATCTCCTATTAAACATCACTATTAACCATATACAGAGCTCAAAAATAGTAATCTACAAATAGTCCACGGTGGTGGTGCTGCGGTAGCATTGTCGCCTCACAGTAAGATGCTGTCCGGTTCGATTCTCTGCTAGAGCGTCTTCTGTGTGGAGACATACGTGAATGGGCATACATTCATTGAAGTTTGTGCATCAAGGCTGGTAACTCGGCACATAAAAATCAACTACCAATCATTAGCGGACCGAAGTTCTGCTGTAGCGACCCCTAACCGGGAAAAGCCAAAAGACGCAACAACTAGAATAACTACAAATGAAAAAAGGGGCCATTTGGTGGTCACTCTCATCTTTGTAAGCTTTTTAATTTCAACATGCAGCTAATAGAGCAAGTTTCATTTAAACCTGGAAAATTGTAGGCATTTAAGTTAATTTGCCAAAACAATTCTAATTCCTCTAATTATAGAGGTAAAGGGCCACACCTGATGTCAAAGGGTACTTGGACTATAATCATATATTTGAATTTATGTTCCTTATATGACAGAATTATGTTTCACCAATGCATTTTCAATTTTCCCTTTAGTGATTGCATATTGATGTTATAAACTCGGTCACGGAGGCTACGCTCCGTTTTGCCGATATAAAATACAGGGCAACATTGGCACCTAGCTAAATATACAACATTCTTGGAGTTACAGTTGAATCTTTGTTTTAATTTGTACTGAATATTGTTGATGTGGAAAGAATTTGCAACATCAACAAATTTACAAAAATTACATGATTCACACTTGCCCATACCTGTAATTTTAGGGACACTCCTATGGCGTTCTAGCATATTTTTCAAATGTTGCCTCTTCTGAATATCACTTTAGGATAATCTCCTAACTTACTAAATAAAATTGGGTTGATTCTAAATAATTCCTAATTTTTCTGAATAATCTTAACTATTAGTTGACTATCCACATTAAATGTGGTGATGAAACTCAGGTGAAAATCAACTTTACCTCTTACGCTCTGTTCTCGGGGGCTGTCCATGACCACTTGATTAACTTCATTGGGGACACTGAGTTGAACTATATCTACTTGCTTAACACCAAGAATAGGGCTATAAACATTATTTGACCTCTTGAATTTAACCTCTTCTATTAAGGAATGCAATAGTTCTTCAGGATAGCCACGGCTTAGGAACATATTTTTTTAATAGGTAACATTCATCCACAAGCTCATTATCCTGACTGACTATTCAGCAGTTAACTACTCAGCTCTGTCATTCCTGTCTGTTGTTTCTTTCAGCTGTTTGTTCTTGTGGCCATTAGTTTTTCTACATTAAATGATTAATAAGTAGAACAACACAAAGATAACTAAAGACCCTTCTGTAGAATATATCGGCAACATCCAAACAAACAGCAGAGGGGTCACCATGACATAAAACATAAAATAATTTATTTAGCAAACATAGGATAAGCGCTTTCAGAAAAAAACTTTCCTTCATCAGATCCACCATATCAAATTATACAAAATCCTTATATACTTATTTTGAAATCACAATATACCAATCAATCCAATAAAATCATCACAGAGGACCAATAAAAACAAAAACTAAATATACAGCAGTATACTCCGCTTCCTTTAGTAAAAGTGACCTGCAAAATCAGCTCAACCAATGGAAACACGTTGCCGATGGCAACATGGTAACAAAAGCTGCAGCATAAGTACGCTGAAAATAACATAAAATGACCACTGACAATGCACAACATAATGTTAAACAGTCACATTATGTTTATATAACGGGTCCCCTTCACATTGTCGAAACTGCAAAATGTCGACATTCATATGGCCGAGACCATATTTTTTTGACAATGCGGAAGTGGCATCTCACTATAGTGCAGAATGGAAATATTTCCATTCCTGCACTGTAGTGTGATCTCGGAGTTGGTATATTTAAGTTACGGGGGGGGGGTAGGGGTGGAGCCCCCCATGGGGGATGCAGGGAGGCTTGCCCCCTGCTAGCAATGTGTTTTTATTTTGTAATGTGTGTATTTATTTTTTTTTAATTTTTGAAATTTTGAATGTCGATGAAATTGTCTCGGCCATATGATTGTCGACATTTCGGCATTTCGATCATTCAATAGTAACTCATATATAACATGCCTCCAAGTATAGTTTCATAATTTACGAGCTTTTAAAACAGGTTTAAGAGGAATAAAAACATTCAAGCCAGGGCAAATGTATGCTTGTAAGTCCGCTATCCAGTAAGTCTCTTTAACCTCAGTTGCATTATATAAATCTCCTCTCCTGAAATTAACACTGATCCTGTCAATCACTATAAAAGAGAACGTAGGGTCAGGAAACTGTTTTACATGCTGAAATGAAGCATTACACTGTAATTGACTGTGTATGGCACCTAATTGCTGCAAAATGTGTTGCTTAAACATCTAGTTAGGTTTCCCAACGTAAAACCCTGTACATTGCCCATACTTTGCAATATAAACCACATATTTCGTAGTAAAGGTCCCATATCCTTTATATGAATAGCTCCTGTTCATAACTGGGTGTGAAAAAATATTAGATTTGTTAATAAAACCACATGCTTTACATCTGTTACAAGGGTGTGTACCTTTCTTATCACTTAAAAACATGCAGGTGCCCACACCAACTGATTTATAACACAGTAAATCTTTTAAGTTCCTGTTCCTGTACTACGAAACGTGGTTTATATTGCAAATTGTGGGCAATGGACAGGCTTTTATGTCGGGAAAACTAACCAGATGTTTAAACAATGCATTTTGCAGCATGTAGGTGCCAAATGCAATCAATTGCAGTGTAATGCTTTATTTCAGCATGTAAAACAGTTTCCTGACCATACATTTTCTTTTATGGTGATTGACATGATTGGTGCTAATTTCAGGAGAGGAGATATTTATAATGCAACTGAGGATAAGGAGACTTACCGGATAGGGGACTTACAAGCAGATATTTCTCCTGACTTGAATGCTTTTATTCCTCTTAAACCTGTTTTAAAAGCTCATAAATTATGAAACTATACTTGGAGACATGTTATATATACATAATGTGGCTGTTTAACATTATGTTGCGCATTGTCAGTGCTTTTATATGTTATTTTCCACTGTACTTATACTGCGGCTTTTGTTACCATGTTACCATCAGCAACATGTTTCTATTGGTTGAGCTGATTTTGCAGGTAACTTTTAATAAAGGAAGTGAAGTATACTGCTGAATATTTAGTTTTTTGTTTCTATTGATCCTCTGTGATGATTTTATTGCATTGATTGGTATATTGTGATTTTAAAATAAGTATATAAAGATTTGGTATAATATGATATGGTGGATATGATGAAAGAAAGTTTTTTTCCGAAAGCACTTATCCTATGTTTGCTAAATAAATTATTTTATGATTTATGCCATAATGACCTCTCTGGTGTTTATTTGGATTTTGGTATTAAATGATACCATCTTCACAGACCAGAGTGACATAGCAAACTTACTGGCTGATAAATTCAGCTCAAACTTCACCTCCCCACACACACTCTCCTTCACCTCCAGGAAATCCTTACTAGCATAACTTCCCATCTATTAGCAGGAGGCAGCTAAATGAGGTGATTCCTGAAACATGACCTACCGAGACCATTTGAGTGGATCGGTATTAGAAGATCGACAAAGCCATTAATCAAATGGCTTTATAATCAAAAATGCCAGTCAAAGAACTCACTTTTGTGGGGACTGCACCCCTCACACCCCCCGCTAATTATATGTACCAACTCTGAGATCACAGTACAGTGAGGAAATGGCAAATTTTCTGATCTTCACTGTACTGCGATCTTAGAAAACACACTTCTATTACTGCCATTTTCGAGTATAAAGCCGTTCGATTAATGACTTTGTCAATGTTCTAATATAGACCCCATTTGAGTCACTTCTTAAGTACATCATCAAAACAGGCTATGTACCAAGAGAATGGAGGACAGCAACAGTTATCCTCCTTCACAAGAGTGGACCATCAACCAACCATGGAAACTACATACTTATTAGTCTAACTAGCCTAATATGCAAAGTCATGGAATGAAATGCAGTGGAAATAATCAACAAAGACATTGGCAATCTACAGACACTGGTCCAATTCCAGTTTGGTTTTGTATGGGGAAGATCATGCCTACTCAACTTGGTACATTTTTTGAGAAGGTAACAAGGGCAATGGATAAAGGGAAAGTGATGCAGACTGCTTACTTAGACTTAGTTAAGGAATTTGATACAATACCCCATCCATGTATTGTAGACAAACTCACCAAACAAGGCATAAATCCATATGTAACTTGATAAATTGCCATGTTCTTCTTTCGACTTTTCCCGGTTAGGGGTTGCCACAGCGGAACGCTGGTCTGCTAACGATTGGCAGTTGATTTTTACGATGCCGAGGTGCCAGCCCGACACCCAACCTTCAACGAAGGCACGCCCATTCACGCATGTCTTTCGAATGCCACTCAACCACAGGGAGGACATGCAGACTCCACACAGAAAGCACTCCAGCTGAGAATTGAACGGGAGAACCTCTTGCTGTGAGGCGACAATGCTACCGCTGCACCATCGCAGCTGTTAACTTGATAAATTGCCATCTAGGACCCAAGAAGTCAGGATTGGTGAGATCACCTTCACCAAGAAGCAGGTCACCAGTGGAGAAACACTCTTGCTTGGCATCTACTTCTTGGAGGTCAAGCTAATGTTAAGGGCCTCTGGCTCACCAAGTTCACAGATGACTACAAATTAAGAGTTATTATAAAGTCCTCCCATGACACCAACATCCTGTAAGAAGGTATAAAGCAGACAAATGACTGATGCCAAAGCCACAGGTTAAAACTCAATCCAAGGAAATGCATTTAGTGCCTTTTGGGAAAACATCGCCCAGAAAAATTACTTCATTGATAAGACACCCCTAAGAGCAGGTCTAAGGAAGTTATAGCACCACTCTACTCAGCTCTTATCAGACCCATCACTGAGTACAATGCCCCCTTCAGCATGTACCTGACAAGGCATATGCAACTGTTAAAATGCTAACAGAGGTTCCTTACCAAGATGTGCACCTAACAGTGGGTAAAACTGCCTTCCAGTTTATAGCCTGCTACAGACCACCCTCCCAAACCCAGGCACCCCACTCGGCCTTCCTGAGAACACTGGAAAATATGAAGGTCTCTCCAAACACCATTATATTGGGTGACTTCAACTACCCTAACATAGACTGGGAGCATTACTCTAGCTTCAACACCCTAGCTCGAAGGTTCCTAGAATTTATAAACTCAAATGCTATGGAACAACTTGTTGCCACTCCCACAAGAGGGGAAAACATACTAGACCTGATCATCACCAACATGGGGACTCTATGCTCCAGACCAGAAGTGTATCCCTCACTGACCATTTTGTGGGAAATTGTAAATTCATCCCTGGGCTTGGTCCCACATCCTTTATAGACATAGGCCAACAGTAAACACTCCCTAACTAACATTGGAGAGGAAATTGTAAATTCATCTCCCCCAGGCTGGCCTCAATGTCTCCCACATAACTTTTTAGCAACCCCCAGCTGGCATCCCCCTCCACGTTAGTCGCTCATGTTACAAGGGGACACAATTGGATTTAGATGTATGGCTAGGCGTATAAATGTCCTATTGGCTGTTAGCATAGCATATACCTATGAACCTATGAACTTATAAAACTATAGTAAAAGATTGAAAGAACAGGGACCAAATGCTTCCCTATCTTCTCTTCGCTGCAAAAGAAGTATTGCAAATGTACAGTATCGGTATACTGTGTGCAAGAAAACCTCAAGAACAAATGCTGAAAACAAAAATATCAAAACTCAACAAAAAAGGCAAGCCCCACCTGCTAATTATGTAAGCCAATTCTGAGATTGTACTACAGTGGGGAAAAGCAAATTCTCCAATACCCACTGTACAGTGATCCTGCACACACACAAAAGAGTCAAATGCAAATGAATGATTTTCAGTTGCACACACCGGCTTTTTTCAGGTTGAAAAAAATTTACTTTTGAAAGAAAGTGGGTTTAATATATATATATATATATATATATATATATATATATATATATATATATATATATATATATATATATATATATATATATATATATATATATATATATATATATAAAATGGCATGCATTTTGCATATGTGTATGTGTGTACATGAATGTGTCTATGCACGCTTGCGGGGGGTGTTTAAATGTGTGCTGGACTTTGTACATGTGTGCATATGTGAGCTTGCATATATGTGCAGTGTGTAAATAAATGCATGTGTGTGTGTATGTATGAGAGGAGGAGACTGAAATTAAAATATCTACACTATCTAAAACATAATAGAATAAATAAAAAAAGTATGAATATCAAACTAGCTTTTAAATGATCAGTCTGTGTAAATAACCTGCTATGACTTGCAAAAAACACAGCAGGTGCAGTAACTCATGCAGTTTAACAAACAAGGACAAAAGATGTTTGTTCTTATAAGAATTCAGTATAATGTTACAATTACCATAATGTTCTCTTTCTTATATAGAATCTGAACCTCTTCTGTGCATGCTCTGTTGAACTAAGAATAGAATAGGACTGAACATGACTGAACAGAGTCTTCTGAAGTTTTATAATAAATCATAGCACAAGAATAATCCCCTCTGTTTTTCACATTATCACTTTCTTACAAAGCTAACTCAGAATACATTTACAGTATGAGCATAGAAAAATGTTTATGGATAGGTGCTACATGAGGATTTAAAACATTTTAGAGGCAAAAATATTTTCTGAGCCTGTCAAGCATACAAGCTCTCAGTATAAAATAACAGTTTTACATTTTAGAGATTAAAATGTGTATCTCGATGTTAGTGTTTAGTTTCCAAAATCCTGTATCAAATGAGAAATCATGACACATACATCAAAAGCAGCAGTATGTGAAAAACATTTGTACATTATAAAACAAAAGTAAATTTACAGTTGAGCAATATGTTACTGCAGACCAAGAAATCATGAATACTGCTAACAATTACCGGGGAATTTATGTTTTTATTGATTTTTTTCATTAAGAGATGTGCATAGAGGAATAAAGGTCCAACTACGACGCAGTCAACTAAAGTTTTATTAGTGGCTTAGGCTTCCAGACACTGGAAGGGCAGGATGGGTATGGCCATCCTGATGGCAAGGAGGTCGTAGGAGCATTCCCCACATGATCTCCAAAAGTGGGGAAGGGGGTGGGCAATGGCTGAGTTACTGTAAATGTGGAGTGATATGCCAGCATGTCTCAATTGCACACCCAAACCTCAGACATACCATTACGTGCAGGGTAGGGGGAATGAGGGAAAAAACTCCATGGCAGTGAATGACATGTGACCCCAGGATGCCCTGTGATCTCATCAGCCTCAACCATGTAAGGGGAGTCCAGAAATGTTGAGGAAGGGTAGGCAGGCCTAACAAAGGGCAGAGGCACTGGGATATGCTGATGGTTGACTGTGTGTGGCTGGAAAAAAACTCTATTCTTCAGTTGGTGTGTAAATAATAGTTATGACCTCAACAGTGAAGTCAGAGAGGTCAGAATGATTTCTGCACACATTGAGAAGAACGAGTCCTTGACAGTTGTCATAGTACTTCCTTTAGCATATGGATTTTGGTTTTATAAGTTGACATTTTGAAGAAATATGTAATTAGAAAATGAAAATGTGTCTTATTGTTAAAAAAATGTTTCCATTTCAGTTTTACATCTCGGTTCCTAAGTTTTTTTTTTTTTGTTTGTTTTTTGTTTTTTTGTTTTTTTGGTGGAAGGTACGGAGGAAGGAATAATTACTTAAATGACATTTTTAATATTATTTAATAAAGTAAAGGTGCTTAAATTTTGAACAAACCTTCAATTAATGTCAGTACCTTAGCTCTTTTCCTTGTCTTCCTCTAGGCCCGGCACATGTTTCCTGAATGTAAAATCCTATTAAATTATCTGACCTATGTAGGTGGCATAGTTTAACAAGCTAAGTGATGTGTCATGAGGGACAATATTGATTTTGTGTTGTACAAAACTCCTTCCATATACTTTTTCTACCTTTAACATGACCAACCAGCCTTGAATTCTGCTACCAGATTTAAAATGAAACACTGTCCCACAGCATGTAAATCTTTTGCTTATTTTATACATTATACAGTGCTAGTGCCATTTAAAAAGTGCTGTCATGTGCTATGGTAATCTTCCTTCTGCAACTGAACTAGCTGATTACCCCAAAAAATGAAGAGGCTACTGCTGCTGCTGTGGATGAGTTACTACTGGTTACAAAGCAGTGTTGACTTTAACTGGCATGGGTGCAGTTGTGGCCTGCTTTAAATGTGTTGTCATTATGCATTCCACCAGTCTAATGTGATGGACCATGGTACAATCAACCGGCATTGAAGCCTGACACGGAATTTGTCTTGAAAAGCAGTGCAACAGCAAATAAGAAGTAAATGTTTACTCATTTTATATATTAGAATGTGCTAGTGTTAAAAGTCCTATTTTGTGCTATAGTAATTTTGCATCTGGAACTGGTATAACCAGTTCCCCACTAGTGTGAGAATGGATGAGTTACTATTGGTTGCAGAGCAATGTGTGATCTTGCTGTCTGTTTTAAATTTGTTTTTGTGGACACTGTTTTTCTGCAGTGCTCACTGGCGACATCTTTGTAACTGTCCTTTTCCTCTCAACCTTTATTCTCTGGAGTACTGTAGTACAATTTACTCCTCACCTGTGCCTGACTAAAAATTCAGTGTCCCTCCCAACCCCAAGTTCATAGCAAGCTATGCGGGATCATTGGCAGAGACCCTGTATAACCATGTAAATGGCTGTATAGAGGCTGATGTACCCAATAAAAGTAATCCCAAAACAAACCACACTGGTGGAATCCTAACCTTAACAGAGTGTATAACAGAAGGAAAAAAGTAATGGCTAAAATCAGGAAGAGAAGCTCCCATAATGCTAGAAGCTTTCTAATTAAACTAAACAGGAAACTAAGGACTAATTAAGTCCAACAAGGCCAGTTGCAAAGTCAAGATAGCCTCACAGGGTAAAGACAATCATAAGGCCATCTATAGCTATGGCCACAACCTCAAAAGTAGCCTACATCAATGTGCCGAACTGTTGGTAAATGGTGCTACCTTCACTGAGCAGAGTGACATTGCAAATTTCCTGGCTGATAAATTCAGTTCCACCTTCCTTCCTAATATACCCCCTCCTAATAAATGCCCATGATACATAAGAACACAATTATACTGGATTGCACGGCTAGGCCTGGTGGTCATAAACCTAGTATATACCTATGAACCTATGAACATATGACTGTGACTGGTTATGTATGATGGCTGTCTGTGGCTTTTTCTGTCTGTTTGTGATGATGGATTTAGTACAGTCAATTATTCCTTCCTGTGTATTTCTAATCTGTGGCTGATGGTTTACTGTCTTGCTATATTGTATCCTTGATTTGGCTGATTGTTTACTGTCCTGCTACATTGTATCCTTGCTTTGTCTGATGGTTTACTGTGCTAATATAGTGTATACTTGCTTTTACTAATGGTTTATTGCCCTGATACATTGTATCCTTCCTTTGTCTGATGGTTTACTGTCCTGCTACATTCTATCCTTGCTTTGCTTAATAGTTTACTGACCTGATACATTGTGTCCTTGCTTTGGTTGTTTCTTTACAGCCCTGATACATCCTTGCTTTGTCTGATTACTACACTGCCATGTTATATCCTTGCTATAGTATTGTGACATACCTTGCTGCATTAATGCTACGTTCTGCACTGTATTTATTATTGTGCCATCTGAATCTGATGTGCATGCCATGAGTACTGTGTTGCAGTACCTGTGCCTATTGTACCCAACATTGCCTCTTGCTTTATCCATCTCATAGAATCCTATAACTTAGCCTACTGTATTAACTACCAATTAAAGTCCAGTAAACACTTCTTTCTGTGGCTTCTGGATTACTATGCATTGTTATTCATGCCTGTTGCTTGGCCTTACATTAAAATATTGGTAACATACAGATCACTGCATTGTAGGATTACTGCCCATCACTCAGGCACTCCTAAAATATTACTTTGTTGACCATTTCTTACTTTATTGTTCTACAGCTTCTGTTCCTACTATTCACTTGAGCCTTAAATTATATGGAATAGTAATAAGTTGTACTGTATTGAGCTACACCCTCAAATACATGATTGTAATTTGCTAAAATATTTTAAATACTTTCAGTGCATCATAGCAGCACTCTTCTTCTAAGTATTCTGATTCACAAGGGTGTAAATCATGACCACTGCCCCCAACCCACATGTGAAACTACTTTTACAAGACAACCCTTATGGATTTAGAATTACACAGGACAGCAATGTCTCTCTGTAAACCCTCCATTTATACTGTTGTTGGTGAAACAGACTTCTATAGATTAGAACCTGCTACCTGGAACCACATCCCTACTTACTTAACAAACATAGAAATAACTAAAAGCTTCAAGGATGCACTCAAAGAGGATCTCTTTAAAAATGTACATACATCTGCTATCACAACAATGGTTAGGCGACTTACCACCCAATATCACAGATAAGAGAACACATTTGAGAACTTTTCTCAGCCTCATAATATGGCAGTTTCTACATATATATTGTACACATACAGATATATATATATATATATATATATATATATAATCGTGTAACTCCTACCCCACCAAGCACAAATAAATCTTGCTCCACAAAGTAGAAAAAATGCTTTAATAAGCAAACGCTTCACAAAACCACTCCACCACACAAACGGGAACGCTGTAGATCCAAGAACTAAACACAATAACGTATTCAACAAAAAAATATATATATATATATATATGGGTTCTGTACTATATATATATATATATATATATATATGGGTTCTGTACTAGTCCCCGAAGCACTTTTTTCCCAAAGCACTCATGGCCGAACATACGTACGTGAAAATGCTGTTCCCCGAAGCAGCATTTTCGCGTAAGTATGCTGTTGTGGAGGCTGTACTACTCTATTCCCTTTTCCTCACTGTAGTGTGGTCTCCGAGTGAGAATATTAAAATAGGAGGGTGTGGGCGGCACAGCCCTCCACATGGGGGTGCAGTGGGGGGGGGCATAGTCCCTCTGCATAAATGCTTTTTTCTTTTCTTTTTTTTACACATTTTAATGAAAGTGCATTTTTGGTAAAAGCGCTTTCGTTACAATGTGTTCGGTGATATTGGGTTTGGCTATTGTAGCTTTGTGCGATAGTCCTAGACCCAAATATATATATATATATATATATATATATATATATATATATATATATATATATATACACATATATATGAATATATATTTTATGTATTTTATGAAAGATTGCACCATATTTTATGCATATCTTGGTTTGTATTTTATTTCTTTGTGCTTCTGTCAGTGTACTACAAATTTTGCCATATCTGCATCAAATATATCATTATATACTGAATTTTAACATTTACTTATTCTGTACAGGGTATTATTGACTGGCAAGATCCTAATGTTTTTTCTGCTCTATGAACTTAGGTCATGGCTAAAGAGGTCACTAGACCAGCCCACTTATCTGGTGAATAAACATAATAAATAAATAAAGACTGAGTAGCACAGCACAGTATTTTATTGTATTGTATTGTATTGCATTTTATGGTATTGCATTGTATTGTATTCTATTATATTCTATTCTGTTGTGCTATACTGTACAAGGATGTACTGGTTTGCACTGTTTTGTCTCTGTCTTTGCTGATGTTTAATTTATAAGGGTCTATATTAGATCAGCGAATGCTTAAACAAGCGAATGCTGATTGATCGAACTTATTTAAGCGAATGTTCAAAATATCGAAGTAACAGAAACCCAAATTTTTTCCTAGGGAAAGAATTTGGTTGTCCATTCCTGTTGATTTGGTATTTTCAGTGCCGTGGTGGAAAGTTATGGGTCGGATTCAGGTAAGTGTGCGATTGTGTGGATGTGAGTGTTAAGGTGGGTTAATTGAGTTAGGGTTAGGGCCAATTCCTTTAATAGTTTCTTCACAGAATCTATCCAGACACTAGCTAACCAACTATCTCCCAGTTGCCCAAGTTTTAACGCCTCCGCAACTAGTTCTCAACTCCCCTTTAACTTTCAACCAGTTTCCACATCACTTATCCGTGCCCTAATCAAGAAAGTAAAACCTACCACCCTTGCAGCGGATCTCCTCCCAGCTGAGTATCTACAAAAAGCTGCAGATGCCATAGCATACCTGATCTCTATCCTAATCAATAGAACTATATCAGAAGCCACTATCCCCTCCATCTGGAAGACATCTCATGTTGTTCCACTCCATAAAGGGGGCAGTTCCACTGAACTGCCAAATTCTAGACCTATAGCTATTTTGTCACTCCTGGCTAAAATTATGGAGAAGTGCATCCATAAACAACTCCTAAGCCATCTCATTCAGCACAATCTCTTGGCTAACTCGCAGCATGGTTTTAGATTGTTCCACAGTATAACCATGGCCCTCCTCTCCTTCTCTAATGTTATTAATCAAAACCAAAACAACAATAAGCTTTCTTCTGCCCTCTTTCTTGATCTCTCCAAAGCCTTCGACATGGTCAACTACCAACTACTCATACACAAAACTATTCCCCTAGATATCCAGGCTATCCAATAGTTCAAATCTTATCTGAGTGGTAGACAACAGGCTGTACTACGGCAGAACAAACTATCTTCTCTTCTACCTATCACCCTTGGGGTCCCTCAGGTCTCTATATTAGGATATCTATTATTTTCTATCTTTATTAATGACCTGTACACAGTCATCCCAACAGCCACCTGCATTCAATATGTGGATGACTCCACTTTGATTTTCTCTGCCACCTCCCCTTTAAGTCTGCAGACTCTATCCCAAAATGTGTTTAATACTGTTGAAAATTGGCTCTGTAGTTGATATCTCCTATTAAATCTTAACAAAATGAAACTACTGCTTTTCTCTTCCACTCATAAAGCCTCCCCTCCAACCTTTACTATAAAATCTAACAATGTCACTGTCATTGTCCCAGATCCCTGTACCAACCTCTTAGGTGTAACAGTTGATAATAACCTCAAATCCAATATGCATATTAATCAAACTATTAAAAAAGTCAATAAAAAACTAGGCTCACTATACAAGATCAAACCTTTCCTCACTCCACTAGCTAGAATGGCAACTGCCCATACACATCTACTTTCCACCCTCCTTTATGCATCCCCTCTCTTCACAAACTTGAGTAAATCTGACCTTAATAAACTCTCTAGTTGCTTTAATCATATTGCTAGATTTGCCACTGGAGCAGCATACAGAACACACCATTGTCTGAACCTAAAGAATCTAGGGTGGTTAGAATTGCCTATCCAACTTCAGTACAATCAGCTAATAGTAGCACATAAAATTCTCTACCAACCTGAAAACACACCCGTACTTTCAAAAATTATCACTCTTTACAGCAACCTCAAGACACTTCGCTCATCCAACAAATTACTAGTCCAAATCCTCAAAAGCAACAGCTCATCTGGAGACTCTCTGTATGCCAACTCTGTTGGCAAAATATGGAACTCACTTCCTGCTGAGCTTACTTCAGAACCTGTTCTAACCCAATTCAAAAAAATCTAAAACAGTACTTTAAAAGGCAATGGCTGTGTCCTTGCTCTAATCCTGACTAACTCTGGCAATATAAACATGTGGTAAAGAGGTCGTTTGGCCCCCCTGCATTGCTTCCTAATTGTTACTCTATAACAAATCTGATTTATATATGACAGAATGAATAACTTTTATCCTATGTATTGTATTTGTAACAGTGCTTTAACTTGTTTAATGTTTTTCTGTATGTATGCATGGAGCTTTTCTCCCCGGACCTCCACTGAAAATGGACAGGTATCCAGTTGGACTATCCCGGTCAACACATGTAAAAGAAAATTAATTAATTAATCAATTAATTAATTAATTAATTAATTAATTAATTAATTAACACTGCTGCCTTGAGCTATGGCCAACACCAGCTACACACAAATTAGCCTCATACTGAACTACTGAAGAACAGAGTTGTAAACACTACATTCCCACCATTCCCTGCCCAGCAATCAGTGTTATCTTATCAAGAGTAACTGTGTGTTGACCAAAACTACTTTACACACACACACACACACACACACACACACACACACACACACACACACACACACACACACACACACACAAAATATTTTCTACTGGGGGCTAAAACTAACTTTCTTAGTATTATTACCCATTGTTTATGATAATATGCAAACAAACCAGTCTAATCTGTTACATCAAGGTCCCAATTATTGCACACTCTCAAAATAAGCTAAGTACACTATTATCTTATAATAATTCTTTACTTAAAGAAATTAGCATGTATGTATGAAAATTAAATATGCAAAAAAGAATACTCTAGAAATGTAAAATATAAAGTGCTGATCAAATAAATGGCATAAGAAAAGCACTGTCTACAGCTAGCTGGTACTACCACTTGAACTAACTAAAGATAATTGTACAACTATCTACCTCTAACTTTTATGACCATTTAGCAGTTGCAAAAAAGGCAATATTTATATGTATGAGTTAAATGACTCTGAGTTCCAGTCTGTCACTATGTTCATTTGTAAGAATGCAAGGGTTTTATCTGCTATTACCAGGCTTAATAACAGTTTATCAAACACTTACAGATGAAAGCACAGATTGACAGGAACAATTGCTAAGCTGATTTTCAAAACAAATCATTACTTCACTTGAGAAAAACTCCAGAGGAGTAAGATGGAATGAGTCAACACAGGGAAATATTTAGCTAGTATTGTCCTTTTATACAAATCCTTACTTTCATCATTATGTAAATACGTCCTGTTTTTTATTTTACTTTGGGTTAAAATTAAATTTGAAATACTGATAATTTTTCCAAAGCAGTGTTGTTTAGATAACCAAATATTTATAACCTCAAGCTAACATGGTATTGATAGGAAGTAGCAGTCTAAGGAGCCTAATTGTGTGTGTGTGTGTGTGTGTGTGTGTGTGTGTGTGTGTGTGTGTGTGTGTGTGTGTGTGTGTGTGTGTGTGTGTCTGTGTTTGTGTGTGTGTATCTGTGTATATCTGTGAAATAGCTTTATTTTAAAAAGGTCTGCTGTAGACCAAGGCCACATCCCATCACACATCCCACAACCCCACCCATCTCATTCCCTCTCTCCACCCACTTCCCACCCATTTCATGACATCACTGTCATGTCAGATGAGGGGAACACCATCTCTTTCCCTTTGCAATGCCTTGTTTCTGCCAATTTATTATGCTGATTTAACAAACTCTAATAGTCTGTTTCTTTATTTGAAACAGAATACTGGAGTTGTACAGTGTTTTCCAGACTAACCAGAGAAACCTAGGAGGAAACTCCCAGATATGCTCAGAATTAGTTCAAAATGATGTGAAGATTACCGATCCTACAGACATTGCCAACATACTGGCTGACAGGTTCAGTGCAAACTCCCCCCCCCCTAAAGGAGAGATATCTATACCAAATGATTGTAGCCCCCCAAACATCTCTAATGCCCAGGTGAGAACTGCTCTCTCCAAGGCAAAGAACACAGCATGCATGGGACCCGATGGTGTCCCCGGCTGTGTGCTCCATGAACTCAATGAGGAATTAAACCCACAGTTAGGGCAGCTGTTTAATCTTAGTCTCACCTCCGGATACGTGCACTCAGGAGTGGCACAGCGACTGTGGTCCCACTCCACAAAGGCGGTGCCTCCACCGACCCTGGAAATTACCGTCCCATTAGCTTGACAAGCCTTATCTGCAAAGCCATGGAGAGGATCATAA